>NW_011364554.1:995514-1033679 GCF_000735185.1 Notothenia coriiceps
TGATACGTGACGGGTCTGTAAGGAAGAGGGAGAGAGCGCTCCGTTTATTATCCCGTGCTTATTGTAGTACTGTTTACTTTTGAATAATGTAGTTAATCTACTATAATTAGTTTGTTTAATATCGAATCATATCAATTTGTTTTAAAGCTCAATAAATAACAAAGAAGACCTTTGACCGGCACTTTTCAAATTTTGTCAGGAAGATTTCAACTTTAACGGACATGTTGACCGGCAAAAAATTATTCTAACGGGAACTCTGATGCTCTGTGCAGTACAGGTTAGCTCTGAGTGTTAGCGATGCTAATGTAAACATGCAACGACCATATTACGTCCAAAACAGTCGGGCATTGTTTCTGGTAGGGCCGTGGGTGTAAAGCCAGCCTACATTTCCGATATTACGTCATATCGGACGCAAATCTGGATCAGCTCCGTTGTAGCCCCGTTTTTAGAGATTTGGGTACGGAGGAAAAGAGAGGTTTTAATTTTCTGATGCTGCGTGTATGTATAAAAGACATCAAAAAGTGCATTTTGCATGATAGGTCCCCTTTAAGTAGGTCATAAAAAAGGCATAGTATCTATCACTTGTCAATAAAGAGAAACCCTGCGTCATCACTGTGTGTGAAATGCTTTGTCCTCACCTGATCCTCTCCGAGTCCGAGGGGTGGGGCATGTGCGTCCATGCTGACTCCTGCATGGCCTGCTGGTAGAGCTGGTCTTTGGGGAGGGGGGTTGGGCCGAGGGGACAGACCCCTAGCGAGGGGGGAATGCTGACTTCCGACACGGACGGCTGAGGGGCGGCAGGTGTGCCGGGCGCCGCAGACGAACTAGAGAAGATATCTGGAGGAATAGAGGTGAAGGATTGAGAGGATAGAACACACTGAAGCAGCTCACTGCCACACTCCTGCTTCCTCTTGATGTAGGACATGGTTTAATAAACAAGTACATATATTATTATAATATGTGTTACAGGCTTTGTATTTGTTTATATATTTATATTCAATATATTTTCCATATCAATACATTCATCTCAATATATGTACATCTTTTAAACAATCATTTTCATTATTGACTGAACTTGAACCTTGTTTTGATTTAATCATCAGATTAAAATTAAAAGGTAAAAAAGTAGTAATGATGTCTTAAAAACATCTACTTATTATTTTACTTGGTCTGGAAATGGTATAAAAAACAAGAGAGAGGAAGCAACTGTATTTGTGAGGTGGTAACTGTAAATGTTTAAATATGAATTGGAAACGTGAAATACATTTCAGATGGCCAATTGATCAATAGCTTTGGTGCTTTATGGGTATTTTGACTCTACTTCTCCCAGTACAAGCTGCTCTGGAGTTAAAACATCACCTATTTATCCCCAATGAAATGTAATGGTGAGTCACCTACACTTCAGTAATTAGTCAGTGTTCATGTGGTGTACAGAGTAAAACTATGAGCTTGTTGTTCTGCACTAACTCAGTGTAGAAAACAAGATGTCTGAGCGTCCGACCTCTCTCTGTTAGGTGCAGGTTGGGGATCTCTCCATCCAGACCGGATCCCAGCGCTGCTCTCTCAGCCATCGCCTTCAGAGAGCTGAGAGGCTCGGGGGCCTGAGGCGGGGGGAGAGGGAGACAGCATGAGGACAGGGTGGTGGACCGAATTCAATGAAGTGGGGAAGAGAGAGGAACATCTTTGGTTATAGACACACCCTACCTTTCTTGTAGTTAGGTGTGTAGCTGAAACAGACCAAAAGCTAGAGAAGGGCAATTCCCACACACTGTTGTTTACTTCCAAAGTCACTTTTAGAGATACAACGTTTCCTAAGGACTGAAACATTGTATCACTAATACATTTCATGCAGAAATTCCCTCTCTTTCTTCTTACTAAGGCACCTAACTAAACTGGTGAAAGACGCACTGATACAAAATTCAGCTACTAAATAAATTAATACTAATCTTTTTTTTTTTTTCTGCCACAGCTAACGCATTGTAAAACAATATTGTTTAGTACATTCTATACCGATACAGAGAGTTGGGTATATACTTTGGTAAGTCCAGATATATCGTGACATTACGACCTAAATGCAGATAATACTAACTGGAGATCACTTTTTCTCCCACTGTCTGAAAGCTGTCTGAAACCAGCATGTTTGTCTTGTCTGTCAAATGTCTCCATGTCAGCTACAAACGCCTCAGATACACCTGATTATAAGCGTTGTGGTTCACGCCTCAAAGTGGGTCCTCCTTTAGACCAGTATGTGACTCTAACAACGTGTACAGCTCTCTCTCACGCCCCTGTCCCTCACCTTGAGGGCCTCCGAGGCCTGTGTGTAGGAGTGGGGCCCGTTGAGAAGACTCCCTCCACCGGGTGTGCTGTCAGAGAACGAGGGGGACGGAGAGCTGGGAGGCAGGGTGATGGAGCTGATTAAACTGGAGCCGTTGTCCATCCTGCAGCAGAGCGGGAACAACAGAGACAAGTTATTACTAACAGGAACATGCACAAGCACACTATAATAGACATACACACTCTCTAGAAGTGAAAGCACACTCTCACAGGCACAAACACTTCACTT
The DNA here is from genome assembly GCF_000735185.1 of Notothenia coriiceps. Taxonomy (NCBI): domain Eukaryota; kingdom Metazoa; phylum Chordata; class Actinopteri; order Perciformes; family Nototheniidae; genus Notothenia; species Notothenia coriiceps. The sequence goes on from NW_011364554.1 coordinate 998,078, forward strand.
GAGATGACTGTCTGACTTTATTTATTCCTCCGCTCATTTCTTTCTCTACCAACCATCCTTTTGTTTGTTTCTATTATAACTGCAGCTGCAAATATCATAAACAACTCAAGTACTTTTGGCCCTAACTGACTCCACACAGCTGCTTTCCTTCAACTACACACATCTTATCCATGCACATCCATAGTTAACCCCTCGATGTTAATATTATATATGTTGTTAAAATAAGTATAAACAACAACTATCATGTAAAGAATAAGTGAATAAGGAAAAACGTACGGCTGACTGTTTGAAGAACTGAGAGACGAGGGCTGGCTGCTTTGTGACTGGCTCGGTGTGCTTAGAGCTGATTCTGTCGAGTTCTCTGCCACTACAGCACTGTAACCTGAGGGCCGGAGGGAGAGGTTAGAGAACATCCTTTCTGAAGACAATGTTGACTTAAACAGATGAGTAACACAAGCCCAAGCGCAACAAGTTAACATACTTGTGCTTCCATTTTGCTTTAGGCCACTTGGTGGTCGCGCAGGAGCAGCATTCACGCCAACATTCCCTCCATTGCCTCCCATCATGCCAAGTGCTCCGGGTGTCGTGCTGACAGAACTCGGGGGCAGCTGAGAGGCACCGGGGGCTATATTTTGCCCAGGAACCAAACTCAGAATACTCGCACTCAAAGAGTTGTGGGCCGGGCTGGAACCAAGCAAGCCGAGCCCCAACCCCGCCCCGTTGGTGGTGACTCCACTGGAGCCAGAGGGGGGGATGGAGGTGCTGCTCTCGGCTGAAATGATGGACTGAGTGATGCTGCTCAAACCCAAACCTCCTGATGCTGCCTGAGCGTAGGGGGCCGGGGTGGAGCCTGAAATGAGCCCTGCCATTGTGTTTAAGGGGGAGTGGTGGCCGCTAAGACCCAAACCAGACATTTGGTTGACACTGCTGGTCCCCGTCAGGCCGATATTGCTCAAACCCAGACTCAGCCCGAGTCCCAAACTGGATGCCGGGGTGGGCATGGATATGAACTGTGATTGAGAGATGGGAGCTGAGGAAATGGGTGTGGTGGGTGTGGGGAGAGAGGGGGCATGTGAGCTGGGAGGAGGGGGTGGCTGGGCGGGCTGGGGGTGTTGTTTGAGGGGACAGAGGGTTTTGTCTGAGGTGGCTGTTGCTGTTGTTGCTGCTGCGGTTGGTTTGGTGGCAGAGGCTGCAGCTGTAGTGCAGGTTGATGTTGCTGCACCGCACTGCTGAAGCTCCCTATAAGACTGCAGCTGGGTAGAACCGTGGGAATGCCTCCGATAACACTCGCCATGGACACGAGGGAGGAGGACGAGGAGGACCCCGAGGTCGTGGAGGACGAGAAGGAAGATAGCAAGGATGGGGTGCCGTTCTTCACAGGCGACTGAAAAAGGATACCAGAAAAAAGTATTTTAGACAAAACTGTTCAGAGGGCAGCTTCAGTTGAGAGAAGTCAACTAGAAGTTTAATGGGAATGATGTACTTCCATGTATGCAGATGATGCTACAAACTAAATCAAAAGTCTCCAACCATGAGAGAGAAAAAGTTTTTCCATTTCCAACCAGAATCCTTCAGCCTCTGTGGCTCTCAGGAGTGAACAGCACGGCACTAAACTGTTTGTCTACTGGCACAGTACGGAAGAGAGCCTCTCACCTGACTAACTTCACTGTCTGTCGAGCGTCCCCTTTTCTTATCGTCCTCTGAGCTCTCCTATAGGAGAAGATACCTTCATATGACAATCCACTTTTGAAATGTTGATTCAGCAAACGAGTCAGTCGATTACAACACAATGAGGCTTATAGAAGGTTTAACAAATGCAAAACTTTAGAGAAAGATATTTTCAAAATGTTGTCAGAATGTGCTTTTTCTACCCAGCATCCCTTTGAACATACTGACCCAGATGTTCAGGCTACAAACACAATACTTACAGCAGTGCAAGTGGCCGGGGAAGGAGGAATGGGTGAAGAGGAGGTTGTGGAAGTGGGAGTGCTGCAGGATTGCAGGAACATCTCATCATCCAGAGGGCCCTGACCCGACGGAGAAGTTGTCACTAATGCTGATGTTTACAGAAAAGACAGGACAAAGACAAGGGACAGATGTTTCCATTATAACACATCTGTTGTCTGGATGAATGCATCAGGGTAACATCACACAGTACTCTCTACTCACGGATGTCATCCAGGTCTAAGTCGTCGTAGATGAACTCATTCTCCTCAAAGTCCGGGTCCTGAGACGAGTCGATGTAGTAATCAACATCATCCTTGATCTTCAGGATTGAATCCACCACTATAGAGTCATTGTCCAGCATTCGTAAAATGGTCTCCAACATGCGAATGTGGAATCGATGCCTTTCAACCATTCGTTTGAGCTCCTCAATGCGATCCTGTTCCATCATGAAAGACACAAAGCATGTGTGTAGTTTGTGTTCGAGGAACAGACTAAATATCCACTCATTCTTTTTGTATACGGAACAACATATTGAGAATGAGACGAAGGACTTACATCTTTGTCGCCCTTCTTTTTTCTTGTCTGAACTGAAAGAGATTCTATCTCACTTTCAAACTGATCCACCTGCATATTGAGAGTGTCTATCGTACACTGGGGGTGAGAGAAAAGAAAAGAGTGTTAATGCTTTTATCAAACTGCCTATGAGGAAATATTAGGCCTCCTAAATGAGCAATAGGTATAGATAATAGAGGACGTATTACCGTTAGCCACAGGCCCGTTTCCTCTTTTTCCCTCTGAGCTGGATCCACTTTCTGAGCGAGCCCCAAGCCTTCTTTCGAGTAGGCTTTTGTTTTTGTTTCACGTTCCACCACCTTGAACCGCTCCATTTGCTGAGGAAAGAAACATGGGGCTTGTTAAGTTACTATACAATACTAAAACTATAATAAACAGGACAAGTAAAAGATGGAAAACATACCGTCTCTATTAGTTTGCGGTTTTCGACTAGCTGCCTTTTGTCTTTGATCTCGTTTGAGGCCACCCATGTTTTTATCTGATCTCTCAGTCGCTGGGAGGAGGACAGACAGGGAAAATATTTAACCACAATAGCAAATGTAATAACTGTTGACCAAGAGTACAGATAAAGAAACAATGTGAGAGAAAATGCGTGTTCATTCATTTATCTCACCTGTAGTTTTTTAATCTCTTTCTTGAGGTCAGCCTCGTATTTTTCCTTCTGGTTTGCATTGGCTGCATTATGGAGCTAAAATTGTGAAAATAAACAAAGATATCTTGGTATCTGCAGCGTCCATTTGATCAAATAGTATAGTAGTAATAGTAGTTTTATCATAGAGTATCAAACAAATGCAAAGATCTCTTACCTTTTGCCAGATGTCTTCAAACTGTTCCACACCTTCAGCTACTTTTTTCAAACATCTGTCGATCTCACCTGTGGAGAATCAATATGTGGTCCAACATCATAGTGTTAATCTGTGCAACACCAACAACTTTTGAAGTTGCGGTCAGTGTAAGTCTCTGTGCAGGATGCTGGGCAGTGTGATGGATCATGAGCATCCTCCTCACTGATGAGCATCACCAACAGTCTTACCTTGAAGTTTTCTCTTGTCAGCCATGGCTCTGACTACGACAATGTCCACATTCCGTCTGCCACGAAGACAAATATGTAAAGTAAACAAAATGTGCATTCAAAAACCCCACATCCTCTCAACAGAGCATCGGTTTGCAGAGAGTGAACCTGACGTTACCTCCAGCTGGCTGGACAGTTATATTTAGCAGCACAAATAATGTTATCTCTAACGAATCAAATAATACTTTAAACCAGAGCTTTTGTATGGTCGTTGATCTATTGCAATATTTTACTAAACGTAGCTGATCTCGTATGACAAACATGGTTGTCAGCTAAAATTAGCCACCTAGCCAGCTAACGTTAATACTAGCTGCCAGTATCTTAGCTCGTCCACCTCGCTCGGTACCAACCGGCCCGTTTCAAAACAAGTACCACGGAGCACACTGATGGATGGAAATAATATTCATGCATCATAATTGTGGGGTCCAGAATAGCTTTTATATGGTGGGCTTGCGTTATGAAATGCACAATTTATCAGATTCCGTTCTAATCTTTAACCTGCTAGCTAATATGGCTAACTGCCTGACTAGCTAATGCATAAAATGCTAGCTAGCCTGCTAGCAAAATTTAGGAAAATGGGAAACTGGGTCAACCCGAGAATGTACATTTATAGCTGTATGCGACATTTACCTATGGTATGGGCTTTCGTTTGTCTTTTTTCAAATACAGCCAAAACTAATTCCAAAAAGTCTTCTTTACTTCCAAATTGTGTTTTCTTTTCGACAAGCTGGCTCACTGTAATGTAGCTGAAGATGGACGGTAGCTAAAATCCCACCTCCGTTTTTAGATACCGCCCTAAATCGAATCTATGAAATCTGATTGGACAAAGCTCCTGTCTGTCACTCAAAGATATCCGCTAGAGTAGGGCTCGTTCATTGGCTGAGCGTCCTGATGGAGTATGATGGACAAGATAACAAAACTGAACCTGAAATCAGACATCCACAATTGTTCTCTGAAACATATCTATATAGGGGGTTTACAATACATTTCAGAAAACGTGTTATACAAAACATAATTGTCTTCATGAAATTAATAAATCATTAATTCATTAATCAACTGAAAAGTGTTTTTTTCAACTGCCAGAAATATCCACTTCAGTGGCACCTACATCAACTTTCTTCCATCTATATTCTTTATAAATCAAATTTCAGAAAAGTTACATTGACAAAAAGGATCGTCTGCTTCTGGTCAAAATCAACAAACATGATTAAATGCAGACTTTAAAAATGTTGACAATAAAAACATGAAAAACATACAGTCCAATTGCCAAATAGTCATTTATTTCAACAGGTTCTGAAATAAAATCATGAACCATAATATCAATGACATTATCCAGGGAATCAATTGGGAAATCTATTAATAAACACAACTTTGTAACTCTAATATAAATGTATCTAGTTTATCAAATAATTAACAAACAGCCCCATGTATTACAGTGTGCAGTTGGCCAATGGTCATAATTATGCATCGTTATCAAATAAAAGTACAAAATATTTCTACGGAAAATAAAATATACAAAACAAATGAATACTTGTACCAAGTGTACAACATATCGTTTTATCTTACAATGGTACAATCGGATCACAATGTTAAAGATAAACTAAAACAGTGCAAAACCCGGCGGAGAGGCAGCGTTTCTACTGAAGAGTTAATGAAACGGTGTGCTCCTTCTGCATCATCATCATCATCATCGTCATCATCAGGGCCACAGTTCAATGATCAGTGAGACAGAGAGGTCGGGCTGGGCATTTCTCCAAACTGATTCTCTGCCAACACTGACATGTCTGCTTCAGTCTGGGAAAAGAAGCACACACTCAGTCAACAGAAAATCAACTATGCTTTCATTAAAGGATCAATAGGTTATGTATGGGCATTACTTTAGTTAAAAACATCACATCGCGTGGCAGAGACATCTACTGATATTAGCATGCTGTCGTGTAGGAACACTTTTTCTTCATGAGTCCAGTTTGACCTCGGTCCAACATAAACCCTGGAGGGCTCGTCAGCCACGCTGAAGGTTCATGGTCTGTACACATTGATTCATAGTTTATTTTTAGTATTAAATCCAAATTGGCAGTTTTCAAAGCAACTATCAAAGCAAACATAGGCTGTAGAGACCTTGGTTAGTGGATTAAACAGAAGTTTGATTGTATTTTGTGTATCCTTGCCCTGCTGCTATTTTTTATTTATTTTTTATATAACTGATGATTATACAAGTTCATGGACCTAGTAGCAGCATTACACCAAAGCATAATGCTGCTCCCTATTTGGAGAATGTGGCCTGGCGTTACACATTGCATGATTCATAACATCCATCTGCATTTCAAACCAACCATTCATGCCTCCATAACTACATAATCATCCAAATCACACTCGCACAAAAGAAACATTCAAGAAACTAACTGATGCATAAAAGCTAAAGGTATGGAAAAAAAGCAGTCCAAAAGAGTTTTGACTCCTACCTGTTGGTCTTTATCTTTTTCTTGCCGTGGTATTCTGTGTCTTTTCCTCTTTGGCAGCGCAGCATGAGGCAACGCAGCAGACGAGGAGGAACCTGACACACCGTTAGGCCGGTCATCCTTCACTCCTGCAGCAGGGTCTAAATGGACTCCAGGCTCATCCTGAAACAAGGTACACATTTTTTATTTAAAATGCATTTAACAAGCTTGAGCATTTATTATTAGTACATTAAACAAATCAGCAGACCAGCTGGGAAACTACCCCGGCATCTTTGTGTATATATTGGGTTTTGGTCATCTAAACTCAAATATCAACGGAAATACTAAAGTACTTAATTTTCCATTTAAGAGAGGTGTATAGTTTTGCCCCATACACCATAACAGGTTAACCCGTACATGGTAAAGTGCTTTAGTCAAACACATGAATACAAATGTCTTTCTCGTGAATTAGGTCAAAATCTGGCATTGAAAATAATTTACGATCAACTTGCAGATGATTATTTAAAAAAAACTGGGTTATTTTCTTTAGAAATGTATCCCATTCAACAACATGTCCATTTTCTCACCTCTAGAAGTATAGTGAGCTGGGCGTTCCTGTAGTCGTCCCCATGAGCATCTAAAGTCTTCATGAGGAACCTGCAAGATTAACATAATCTTCAGACGGACCATCGGGGGGGCAAACGTAGAAAGTGATTTACTGTAAAGAGGTTTCGTACCGTCTCTCCTTCTTCAAGCGTCGTGTTATTCTTTGTACTTGATGAAGGCGACCAAGAATCTTCTGATTCACCTGAAAAGAAAAAATACACCATCATGCCTGGCCGGTTTGAGTTAAAAAAAAAAAAAAAAGGTCATATTGCAAACGGCATTTCCAAAAAGAATAGACAGTCCTGTGCCTGCATTTTATTTTCTAATTGAGTGTTGGTTTGACACTAAGATAACAAGGAACTTAATGACAATAGACACAAATATGAGCCAATTGCATACCCTTTGACAATTATATGTAAGCTTGCACACACCTGTTCAATGTCTTTACATCTCCTATTCAGAGCCAGATATTTCCTCTTATCAAGGGCTCTCCTCTCTTCATCGTCCTGCTCTGTCCCCTCCAGCAGCTCACTGCCTCCCGGGCCCAGCTCCACCTGAAGAGAAACATATCATGGTTTTTGTTTTGATCTGAATAAACTTTCTGTGTCATTAATGCATACAAAAAGTCAGAAATGTACTCCAAACCCAACAGGACTTCTTTTTTTTAACACTTTATTTATTGTTTTTTCCCAAACATAACACAATAACAGGAGAAAACCCAACAGATCCTTGCTCCACCTACTAAGCTAAACCTGACAACTTTCATATAAGACACTCTTAATTAAAATATTTGGACATATAATTCATATGTAATAAAGACTAATTAAGTAATTTCTGTCACAATCATAACATTTCAATGAAATTGTGGCATACATAGGTCAAATTCAGAGTATATTTAAACTAGATCAAGGGTGAGACTCGAGCTTCGGTCCCTAAAGACAGAGATTATCAGACCAATTTAAATAGTGTATTTACTCTCTCTTACTCTAGCTAAGGTGTTGTTAAAACTGGTCATATTTGATACAATCAGTACAAAGACTGCTATGTGTAATACTTCTCATGACTTTGTGGCAAAGGGAGCACTAGCTACCAGGCGTTACAACATTAACATTCACTTTACCTCCCCTGGTCCCAGCTCCACGCCACCAGGCTCCAGCTCTGCCTCCAGGATGTGTCCACCGAACAGAGGAGGCAAAGCCAAACCAGAGAAATCCTCCATCATCTGGGAAGGAAGACAGAGAAGATTCATAATACAATTCATGCAGATACAATATGTGTAGGTAGTAGTACAAATCTCCTGTAACAATAGCACCAATTGTGATGATTGTTTATGGAGTGGAAGAAGTAAAAGTAGCCATACTACAGTGTAAAATAGCCCTGCATTAAAACTCTTAAGTTAAAGTACAAAAGAATAAGCATCAAAATACATTTCTAGTAGCCAAATTACTCATCATGCAGAATGATAATGTTATATTAATGGATCATTTTTTGGTGATGCATTATAAATCATATAAGGGTTGATTTATAGTTTGTATATAAAAAAATCTAAATATGCAAATCTATTAAATACATGTAGTCGAGTAAAAAGTACACTATTTGCCTCAGAAATGTAATGGAGATCAAATGTAAAGCATGATAGTATGGAGGGATTCAAGTACCTCAGGAAAGTAGTAGGTTAGAGTTACGTTAACGCTCAGAAGGGAAAGCCCTGCTATTATCAATGAAGGACTGTCGCACTAGGAGATAACATGCTGTCTCCAGTGGTGGAATAAGTATTCAGATTCTTTACTTGAGTAAAAGTACACACACAAACTGTTAAAATACTACATTTCAAGTGAAAGTACTGCATTGAGAATGGCACTCAAGTAAAAGTATTAAAGTAAGATTAGGGAAATGTACTTAAAGTATCCAGGGTAAAATAACTAATTGTTAGTATTTTAATATTTAAAAAACGTCTTAGCAAATTTGCTAACAATTCATCTCCTGTTAACCCACTCATTGTTGCAGTTACTTAAACATAATGTTGGATGGTTTAATCTATACCAAATATCTTTTTTTAAACACACTGTGTTGTGTGTCAAACTATGAATTTGTAAAGTCACTACTAAATACATCTGTAAAATAAATTTAGTGATGTAAAAAGTACAGAATTGTCTCGCAATGTAGTGGAGTAGACGTATGAAGTAGTATAAAATGAAAATAGGTAAAGTATAAGTACCTCAAATGTGTACTCAAGTGCAGTACTTGAGTAAATGTACTTAGGTACTTTCAACCACTGGATACATCAATCTACATAGTAACATGACTTACATTTATGAATGAAAGGTCCAACAGCAGTTGCTACGGGTTACAACTCCTCTACAAACCGTTTTAACGGTCAAACTGCTGCATAGACTGTGTATTATTCTTTGATGTAAACAGTCAGGCTAGCTAAGAGTGTTTTCTCAAATTAAACTGAGCTAAAATCAAACGTAAAGCGAAGGAAGAGCAGTCCTTTCGTTCCATTCTCGTCGATGAACGAATGTTTTTGTGCGACGGGCGCAGAAATCATACGTCAGTTGTTAGTTACTACATTTCCCATGAGCACACACGCCTTCTGGAGTTAAAACTACAAAGATCAACATGGCGGGTATGTGACTATTTGGTCCTCTTTTATGCATTGTAGCTTTTAGAAATACCTCCATGTAGCATGCTTTATTAATTAAAGCACTTAAACTACCCTGATTATGTCTCCGGGTTATTTTAAGACAATGGTTTCTATTCTAAATGCCTCTTAAAACATGACCTTGATGTGTTGCTAACGGTGGCTAACGTTAGCTTCCGTGGGTTGTCAGCTGTGGAAGATGTAACCTGTTTGTGTTTATCTGCAGCAATCGGAGTGTTCCTGAAGAACGTGTGGAATAAAGAGCCCGTTATCCTGACCGCCTGTACTATTGGAGCGTTTGGTAAGTAACCAATGTCATTTAGCTCAGAAATGTGTGGGATAGAAAGAGAGACAGCATTGTACAGCTTGCTTTGGAAATACTGTACTGAATGAACAACATTAAGTATAAAGATAATTACAAGTATCCCAGATATGGTCCATAGACTGATAAAAGTAACCAAACAGTACAAATGAGGTTGAATATAATAAAAAAGGCAAGTTGATGCCTTGAGATGTTATTATATAAAGTGTGATCGGAGCAAGTTAATGGATACAACTTAAATCAGAACTCACGAATGGGAGTACGGTTTGCTCATTTTCTATCGTTTTTGTTTATTTATGAGTTTTTTTACAAGCCATGTTTTTTTGTTAATTGACCAATGTAAACACAGAGTTCATAACAAAGTCTAACTAATATACTGTATATGGTTAATACTTTGTTTTTCCTATTATTATTGTTATAGGGGTGATTCTTCCATTTATCAGCCCATTCACAAAGTACTCGACAATGATAAATGCATCTGTGCCGTACAACTACCCAGGTAAACAGTAAATATTGTTTCATATTTGAGTGTAATTGAAAAAGGCTGCACAAAGACCCTGTTTTATTAAAAAAAAACATTTGTTCAAATCTTGTCAATTGAAATATTAAAGATTGTTTCCCTTTCTACCCCGATGCAGTCCCTGTGCGAGATGATGGAAACATGCCTGATGTCCCTGCTCATCCGTCTGAACCAAAAGGACCAAGCTTGGAATGGCTTAAGAATCTTTAACTTAACATTCCCACGATAAAAGCGAATGAGGTTCCCTTTGTTCACCCGAGTCTGCAGAGCTGCTCCCCGTATCAATGTACTGCAATAAAGATGTATTTAATTCTACTATTGGGTCACATTTTATTTATTTATGTTGAGAATTGATCCAAATTATAACTCCAAGTTATAATTTCCCACAATTAGACTGTTGAAGTTTGAACAAAGCTCAAAAGTGAGGTCTTAATTATTTTCACACGCCTTTTAGAGTAAACCTTAAAATGACCATACCTCATAAAGTTTGCATGAAATATGTTTGACCTTCTCCAAGACAATTGCTGGATTGGTAGACCTAAATCTCAAAACCTAAAAATTAGAACCAATTAAAACCGTCTATCAGGAAAATGACCAGGCATTAGGATTTTGGTTTTATTTTTTTCAGAGCAGATCGTGAGAGTTTTGAAACTAAGCTTCGACACAACCCTGATCCTTCAGAAGAGGCTTAACCTGACAAAGCTGGAATCAGACCAACACTCCTAAAATATGAATAGTTTGTTTCATACCAGCATTATTCTACTTGCAAGAGTAAGAACAATATGCAGACCGGTACTGCATGACGACTCAGCTGCTACAGATAAAATATGAAATTGGATAATTCAGATATTCATTTAAACATCTGTACCTGTGTCGCTTCATGCATGCACTGCGTCCTCCCCCCCCACAGACAAACTCAAACATACAGAGCAAATGTGGACAGATATTTCTTTCATAGAACTTTTATTTCACATCACATCAATATTCAGTGTTTCACGTAAAGAATGTCTTCCTCAGCGTATTTATCATAATATAATATATTTTGCAGTCATCAGGATTTCATGTTATGCAATATAGAGAACTGACAGACACATCTGTTTACATCGCTTCATATTTGAAACGTAACGAGGAACTATGAATAGATGTTAAAACGATATTTCACTTTGGAAGAAGAGTTTTGGACTTTGAAAAAGTTCCTGTTTAAGCATCTTTTTTCACAAGTTATGTCCATCTGCAGTATTGATGAGAGCACAATGTACAGATTACAAGTGTTTTGAGACATTTACACATACTTTCTGTTCATGTACACAACACCCACACATTTGCTATTGATTTTGCAATACATCTTTTGTTACATATTTATAATAGTTATATTTTTAACAAACTCTTTATGTATTTCTTACGACACATTACACACTTTGCATATATGCTTTATACTAGCTGTCTGTATTAATGTCTACACTCTGATTTCTGCATTTTTTTAATGTATGCACTTCAAGCGCAAAATCATGTGTATTATAATATTTTTCTCATTATCGCTAGCCTTAAATGTCGTTAATGTTTTGTCCTTTATATGAATCACTAATACTGACAGTTATAACGACCCCAGTCCCTGTGTCTAGTGTCTATTTAAACCAATAATGCGTCACTTTGAATGATCACTGTGTTATTTCTCGTTCAGAATCGGAGATAAAAGTTTAAACACCACAACTGACATGCGCAGAAGGTTTACAAAGTCAAAATGTTCTACCAAAGTGAAATATCATTATAAAAATAGTCAAATAAAAGTCATACAATCACACATGTTTTATGCACTATTTACAAGTATGAATAAGCATTAGCTCTATCATTTTGTGGTCACCTTTATATATGATGCCATACTACTAGTAATATCAATGCTGTTAGAGATGATTTACTACAACCCTTGTGGGCGTTATTTTGAATCTTCAAGGTGCTAAAGACCACAGAAGGTATTTACAACAGAAACACAAACCATTTAAGCTACAGAATATTACTTTGGATATCTCTAGTTTACCATTAACACTGGCTAAGACAGTGGTCACATCCCATTATGCTTTCTTCATCACTTTCATAGGAACATTTCCCCATTTAAACTCAATCCTATCATCCGTCACAGCTTTCACATCTCTCGGAGATTCTGCTCAGTCTGATTGGTAAACATTCAGCTACAACTAGCCTAGATGTTATCTAGCTTTAAATCTGTCACTGAAAAGGAATCAAGAAGACATCGAATCCAAAGCACGCAAATCTCTCTTTCTTTACACATTGAGCCCTCCATAACATGCTACTTTCTAAAAACACTTTCAGTAATAACCCCGTCCAAAGGTTCAACAGTTTGTCTGTGGAGCTCATAAGCTTTTCTGTTTCTGCGTTTTAGAGGACTTCAAATATTGGACCTGGGAACAAACAGGTCTCAGTCATCAATCATTGGAAAAATCAAATTAAGGGTTGTTGGGTTGTTACAACTTATTTTGAATCCATATACAAAAGAGTATTACTGATTCTGGCACTATTACTGAAAGTTGGATTTTACTCTCGACCTTTTGACGTTTATGTCAAAATGCAAAAAAAACACAACATTTCCTTCTATCATTTTTTGCCCTTACGCCTTGTCTTATAATTCTTTCATTAGGTAAATAATTCCACTAATCCAAATATCTACTTTCATAAAATGTTTATATGTAACTTTACAGTACATGTCATGTTAACGGGCAGAAGCAGCATAGCCCATGTTTAGTCATATCAACGTAAATATGACACAAAATAACTCAATTATTAGTAAAATATGCCAGGACTCTATCAAATAAACATTTAACTAAAAGGTAAAATGTCACCTTAATTGAAACCTAAAAACAATCTGGCAGCTTTTCTAAAAATATAATTTTGTAATATCACTTTAAAAGTAGGAGCCTGTCCTCTTACTGTAACACTTCATGACAGTGAAACTTCACAACCTGCTTTTAGGAGCCAGTCCCTAAATCAGCTCAACAAAGAAAACTTTTTATCTGGATATGGCACAAAAAACCACTACAATTAAGATTATGTCGAGAAAGGAAAATTCACTGTTACACTGTAAGGAATATAAGAGGCACCTTCCATAAACCAGGAAAAACATTACAATGTTAATTATTCTGAAAGAAACAGTTAGTCAATCTGAAACACTAAGCTAACAGCCAAACACCTACCTTCTGTTTCATTAAAAATAGCCTAGATTTATGTATAATTTCACTTTCAATTTTTCAGACATTATAATGGTCTTTTTTCAAATGAACAACTTCATCCAAAGTAAAGAATCAACATAAATCAATGTGAAGTTTCCAGGATTCAACCTGAGGTTTGCTGGACTGACAGAGACCACAGAGAACATGACGCCACCGCCGCAGCGGGAATAAAACTCTTACTCAATGATGGGAGCTGAGCGATCGTTGGTGACAGTTCTTCTGAGTCGAACGTGGGCAAATGGATTGGCCCTGAAAGGAAAAATCAAAGGTATAACAATTGTACAATACCAACACTGATGACCAAAGGAGTTGCCCCACCAAACAGTAAAAACAGCATGGGGAAATGCAACAAACAGGTATAAATAATAAATATGTAAATGTACACTTTCAAGGTAGCTGAACAGACTCTCATAGTTTTTAACATTAAGTTACACTTCAAGCACTAACGCTTTCAAACTTTGTACCGACCCGGTAATGTTGTTAGCATTTAAACATTTCCTATTGAGCTATTATTTGTTGGAATCACTCCTATTAGGATGGAAATAATTGTGCCAACTTAAACTATTATTTTATTTCTTGTCTCACACTTTTTAACACGCTGGCTTTGAGTTTAAGTCAGATATGACTAGCAAATTGACTGTGACATGTACAATTGGTGAAATTACCCTTTGATGACAGCGCCTTTGAATTGCTAAAACTTACCTTGAGTTTGGGGAGGGTGGAGGAGAAACCAACTCAGCAGTGATCTGTAATGCAAAGAAGAGATAATATTAACGGATAATTTGACAAATTAAAGACATCTGTATCTATTCCATTAACAGAGAGGCTCAGTGGGGAGCAGACTTTGACCTTTGACCTCCCAAAGAGTTCATGTTTCTGACCTTGGTGCTGTCGGCCATGCTGAACGGGCGCGGGCGGAAGGTGCTGACCCTCTGGGGAGGAAGGGAGTGCTCCTCCTCTGATTCGGGGGTGAGGGCCGGGAGACCCGGAGACACCAGCTTGTCGAGCTGGCCGGTGCTGGTGCTGTTAGCCTTAGATAAGAAGAGAGAGCTAGAGGAAGGTCACGGAGAGGAAAAAACACAAAGGAAACATGAGTCGAGAGAATCTGTTCTTGTGTCAAATCCTCAACGAAGCTGTTGGTGTTGGAAATGAACTTGATAAGGAAACAACGGTGGAAATACTGAGAGGGCAAATAGTTCCATTCTGCAGCTTTTGTGGTTTTTCTGTATGTCTGGCATGAAGCATGTTTTGGATATCTTGAGAATACATATGTGAAAAACCATGGTTGTCACATAAGTTTCAACATAAATTACCCCAATAAGTTTTCTGTGAACCCACTGATGTTATAACTTCCTACTTTTAAAAAGTTATGTTGATACAATGACCAGTAAAACTACTAGAGCGAAGTGAATGAAGCATTCCTGTCAATAACAGAGTCAACGTTTATTGACAACCTTAAAGATCTGCAGTATCACAGTTTGTTCTTCTTGATCTTACCTCTCCAGGTGATCGAGCGTGTTGTGGTATGACTGCGTGTAGGAGAAAGGGAACCAGCCTTTCCTGTGAAGGAACATTTTACAACATGAGATCACTAATGAATAATAAGCAAGCGTGTCAAACAGCAAGTCAGGGTTGTGTGGGATGAAAACAATTCTCCCTCTCCATTGTCTTACAGCAATATACTGTATCTGTTAACCTTGTTTTCTGGCACTGTGTCCATTACAGCGATGTTAAGCATTATAAGGTGCTCTGAAGTGAAACAGCAGATCACAGAAATGTATTGAGCATACCGTCCGGTTCGTTCATTTTGACCGTAGTGCCACCCGTCTCTGGCCTCAGAGATGAGCAGGGAGATGTTGTCACCAGGCAGGAAGTGCAGTAAACAAGCCCCGCCTCCTGCGCCGCCGCCTGCCTCCGATGCTCCAGGATTGTGAGCGAACATGGCTTCCACACGATTGGGTCCAGATAAAGGCAGCAGCCTGGGGAGACTGGAGCCTTGGTAATGGAGAAAGAGAAAAAAGTGTCACATATTGGGGATTTGAAATGATGAATGCGTGTAAATCCAGCGTTATTGTAATTGTATCTTCAGATTTCAGCTTGAAAGTTTAGTTTTTACTCTCCATCAGCTGTGTTTATGAAGTTACTGCTAATGCAAACACTTTCTGCTACTGCTTTCAATTAAAAGCTTTATAAATCCACACGTAAATCGGACCTTGGCCCGCCACACTCTTCCACCAAGTTTCATTACAAATCTGGCCAATAGTTTTTCTAAATCGAAACTGAGTTTTCTGCTGTAGTAAATGTAAATGTCCCCTCTGTGGGACAAATAAAGGTATTCTGATTCTGACTTGCTAGGGGGAGGGCTAAAAAGGGGATTTAGACACTAAAATATATGGAGGACAAATCATCACATCTTACCCTGAAATCCACCCAGCCTCATCTCACTGTTGGGTCTCCTCGGCAGTGGAAGTGTTGCTGTTGCACTGATGTCCGCGGTCTTCAGCAGCCAGGGGTTATGAGACAGGGTGGAGGTGTTGCTCCCCCCTGGGCCCACCTGTTGGTGCAGTAACTGCACAGGAGTCATGGCCCGGGACAGAGGGGCACTGTGGGGCAGAGGGGGGCTGTGAGGAGCGCTGTGGGCGATGGGGAGGGTCATGCCATGCAGGGGGCCACCGGCTGGAGAGATCTGGCTCAGAGACATCACTGTGGAGGGGATGAGGCTCGGGGAGAGGTTGGCTGTGTGGGCGGCCAGCAGGAGAGAGCCTGGCTGGGCTGAGCCGCTGGACAAAGTGGGGGTGGAGGCAGAGGGGCTGCTGCTGTTGCTGCTGTCAGGGAGGGGGCTGGACAGAGGGGTGCTGCTGTGCTGAGGAGACGCTCCTAGGGATGAACCTCCAGCAGCTCCTCCACTGGAGAGAGAGCTGAAAGTGTGGGGGGAGCCCTGAGGAGGACAGCCGTCACTCTGGGAGGAGGAGGAGGGGAGTGAGCGCTGCTGGGAGCGACTGGAGTCTCCGTTCATCAGGGGAGGGACTTCCTGAACTGAGAGCCTCTGAAAAATCAAGGACAGATATCGTTAACTATCAGAAATTAAAAGTCGTTGTTAAAAATGTAATTTAGTCGTGGTCTTACTAAGGTTTTTAGCATTTAAGAGTACTCAAGACATCTGACTGTCTGGTGACTTCAAACCAGAGTTGGCCAAATCAAAAGAGACCTCCTACCTTGAAGTTTGACACTAATGATTTGTGACTTGGACTTTAAACCTTTGATTTGGAACATCATCTCCAAATGATAAAAAAAAAAAAAGAATCAAACTAATAATCAGCTATTGATTATTAGCTGTTCTTAGTTCTATAATGACTATTTATGGACTCAATTAAAAAAAGTGAAGGACTTGGGAATGAACTCTTAACTTCATAGCCAGGCTTCAGGAGTTACCAAAGTCAACAACTAATAATAGACTTGTTTTGTGTGTTTCATACAATGAACCCATGTAATCCAGCTGAGATTAGGATTAAGTCCAAATAACATATTTTAACCATCTGACAAATGAATGACCTGACCTGTTCTGGCTGAGCAGAGCCAATCTTGGTGTGGCGGAGGACCTCGGCTATCCCTGCAGCTCCTGAGCTCTGAGGCGCGGTGTGGCGCAGCAGATTCAGAGCGCGCTCGGGGAGTTTAGTGGGCAGTGAACATGACTGATGCCACGAGGACAGCTTCTGTGACAGAAGCTCTCTCACCTGGATTATATTCAAAAGCAAAGAAAAACACTTAAAAGATTAGACTTTTCCCTGTTGGTAACAAATGAACAGACCAAAACCATCAATGCATTTTCCTTCAGTACTTTATAACTTCTGTGACACCCCAGGCCGGGCAAGTTCAAAAATATCATCTTTTATTTTTCTGAAATGCTTAATTAATACGTAAATGCATATGATCACCTTGGAGTGGTAGTTGACGAGCAGTTTGGTGACACTACACTGTCGATCCACCAGGAAGCAATATCGTCTCCTTTCCTCAGTGAGCGCAGACTTGTATCCCGACGCAACCAGCGTGTCCAGCTCGACCTGACGACGACTCATTAGCTCCACAAACTGAAGGAAAAGTCAGAGAGGTTTCACTGCAAACTTTGCACCTTCCTTAATTAACAATCACATGCGTACATGTAGTACTCAAGGATGACCTTTAACGCACATTGTACGGAGAGGGGAATATGTGAGATCATTTCCTGACTGTTGCACAATGATAACATAATCCAAATCTTAAAGTGCTACCCTTTTGCCCCGCTGACCTTTCCTTACAACGATAAACCCTTTCACCCTCTTAGATCCTTCATATTTCTTCCGCTGGAGGCCTCCGCGCTAAATTGCTTGTTTTCTGAAGAATCAGCTGAGGCAGATTGTTTTTAATCTCACTCACACTGATCTATTTCTTACTCAAATACTCACAGTTATGCTATGACGCTGAGGGAGATGTTTAGGATATTTATTTAGGAACTGTAGTGAATGTTTCTGCATTTTGCTAATAAACCTGTTCATTAAATAGGCTATTTGTTTCCGTCCATATGGAGCTGCTGTGGGCGTCTCATACCTGCATCTCTCTGTCTCCATATTTGTTCGGGTGGCGACTGCCCTGACTCTTCCTGCGGAGTTTCTTCAGCTGGGACTGGCATCGCTCAATAGACTCAGATTTAGACCTCCGATCACTCTGATACTTCTTCAGGGTGGCCTGAAAGGGAAGAGGAAAAAATGATTTATTAACAATGTGTGATGAGACGAGAGCTGTGCTGCTGCACTTTTATTCGTCAAGCCACATTTACTTTAAAATTTTATTCTGTTACATTCATTTGAAATCATGCTTTTGTTACATTGTATAAAAAGTGATTCAACTTATTTCAACTTACTGTGAGGTATTTAATATCCAGTTCCAACTTCTGCTCCAACTGGGCGAGCAGCTCAGAGTGAAATAACTTTAACTGTTGATGGAAAAGAGCCACATGCAACCTTTAAACATTATGAATATGAATGGATATCCAGTAAGTTATGAGTTAAAACACTATATTTTGACTCAAAAGAACAGTTTTTTGAGCGTTTTGTGATGATTTAAAAAATATATCCAGATAAAAGATACACATAAAGAGGCATTTTCCACAGCTGAGTCGAGTCTTACCACGTCTTCCAGCTGCACCTGAATCTGTCTGTGGACCTCGGCCATCTGAAACAGTGTGTCTCCTGTGAGCAGCAGCACAGCACAGGAGAGGGAAGGCCATCAGTGTTACACACATTTGATGTTAGACAAGCTTGCGATATGTTAGAGTGCATCTTTAACCCCATGCAGAACATCTCAAATCTGTGCTCTATTAAATGCTATCCACATCATGACACATGCATGAGCACGCCTCAGTGAAAAAGACATAAAACGTTCAGTTTTCACACAGTTTCTCATTTACAGAGTGTCGGTCAGCTGTGAGCCCCCCCCCCCCTCTCAGTCACACAGCACTGTAGTATGCGGTGGCTGGCATCTCGCCCTCCACTCTCCTGCCTGCCTCCCCCGCTGTTTTCAGCATTACAATGAGATCATGTGGTGTTGTTAATCTCCCAACAATGACCCTACTCTCTCCCTTTCCCTCTCTTCTCTCCCTCTCTCCCTCTACATTTCCTCATTCCCTCCTGTCTTCATCTCCTCCCTTACCAACGCAGACTATTTTCAACTTATCTCCAGCTGTCACGACGACTCTCTTAACTTTATTAGCTCCAACACTAATTCATTTTTATTTCCCCTCAGCACGGTGCTTCTCCACCAGCCGCCCACTCACCCAGCTCTTTGGAGCCCTGGCTGTCGCTCGCCAGCTCTCCAAGTTTCACCAGAGCATCAAAGTACCCTTTGGCCGCCACAGTGACTCCTGAAACAAGAGTTCATTTTAGGAAAAATAAAAGAAATATCCTGTTCAGTAATCCATACAAATCAAAGGCGAGTGAATGATCCTGTATTTGACTGACCGGTCAGGGCTTTCTCGTAGTGTTTCCCCATGGTCACAAAGTTCTTCAGACTGGGGTTGAACTGGTCCAGGATCCCCTGTTACACACAAATAAATGACAGGCAGATTATGACACTCTATTCTTACTCATTTCTAACATTTTACTATACTGTATTAAGTGTTTGTGCAGACAAATAGAGAGAGGCGTCATACCTTATATACATTTTCTGTCATCTTGTTGACCTCCTCGGTTCGAGACATTTTCCTTTTCTTGGTTTTGTGCTGGCACTGTGTTTGTTGTGTTGTTTATTTCTGTTGTTCTGGGCCCTAGGCTTTATAGCAGACAGCAAACCCCTAAAAGAGAAAAGACAAAGAAAGAAAAGTGACATGAGTAATAACCTTTCACATGGACTCAAAGGAAAGGAAAATGCCAAAGCACTTGTTTGTCTTATCTGTACCCAAGCTGAAATTATTAGTCGATATGCTGATTAGTTAAAGGGCAGGAAATGTAATCTTTTCAAAATGTTCAATGTTTCAAACTTGTTATAAGTTAGAATGTGCTGCTTTTTTTAATCAAACATTATACTAAATGTAACTTATTTTTCAATGTGGCTCGATTGTGGGAAAACAAACAAGAAAAACATAGATTCCATAGCGGCTCTGGGAGATTAAATAATCAATACAGAAGAATTATGTTAATAAACAACGACAAGTGGCAAATAATTGTGAAGGCACACATGTGCAGGAAATCTCCTAAAATCAGTTTACTAATACATCGTAGGAAGGTTTAAAGTATCATAACCTCTCTCTAAGGCTTCCCTGCACAGAAAGTGCATATTTGAAATTATACTTGACTATTCAGTGCTTGCACTTTCTCTATCAAGTGTGAGATTTAAATCAGCCAGAGGTCTTTTAAGGCCATCGAACCATCACACCAAGTGATGAGGGTGTCTCACGGTCCTGGGTTTTGTCTGAGGGCAGCAGTGTTATATTCACATGGATCTTATTTAGGCTCAGCTGCCAGTTTCTGCATTATCAATTCACCACAGTACGGCAACCACAATATTTCTCCTAGATTCGAGAGCCAGACGAGTTATACCATCTCAGATAAGAACAATGGGCTCCTCCAGTCCGAGTCACAGGTGTCAGAGCACTGAACAAACACGCAACATCAATGTTTCCTCGGCAGAGAGGACGATCAGGGGGGACTGCTTCAAGGTCGAGAGGTTTCCATTCTGAGTTGAATGGTAAAATGCTCATTTGCTTTTCACTATGCAGTCCTCCTTTGTTTTAACAACAAAATGATTGAGAAAACGTTGACCCAGATCAACTAACTGTATATGAAACAAAGCTAACATTTCCACACTGTTGCTCATTAAGGCCACCCGGGTGTAGACTGTAATTTGTCAGAGGAGCTGTGAGCAGGATAACTCAGAGAAGAGGGAGCTTGATCATAATGCTGTCTGATTTTAATTAGTTTGAAGCACTTGATAACACTGCACATACTTTCAAATGATAAAATATATTAAGGCTGGATAAAAGGCATGTTTGAATGTTTGTTCAGCTTCTAGATGAAATAAAGTGTTGCTTGTTTCCGGATGCAACAGGAACAGTCTGCAGGTGGTCTGGAAACTGATACAGAAGGTGCATTCATGTGCCCTCTTCACATATCTTCCAATGATTTGGAAGCAAACATTGCATTTAACAAAACTGTAATGTCCCTAAATTATGAAAATATTGGTGTGATCAGCAGTAAAAGCATCTGGAACTATTTGTACAACTTATTAATCGTTATTCATTTTTAAAGCAAAAGTGCCCAAAAAATTATTGTTCCCAAGTTTGAGGATTTGCTGTTTATTTCTGTTTTATATGATTGTTAAGGTGAATATGTTCTGGTTTTGGGATTGCCGAGTCATTTATGATGGCATTTTAAACTACTCTGACATTTTCCAGTTGCAGCCCAAATGTCACTGCAGCATTTTAATTGCCAAAAACTGGCTGAACCAAAACAAAACTGTATTTAAAGGACTCATGCATGCAAAAATAACTTTGCATTTTTTGTGGTATTAAATGTTTCTTGTCCAGTGTTGTGGCTTTCAGAAACTGATCCATTTATTTATTTATTGCATTTATCCAAAGATCAGTTAATGGTGCAGCATTGCAGCTTAACCAGTACTGATCCGTGTCTTCCACTCCATCTCATTTCATCAACTCAATTAGTGAGGAAAAAGCAACTACACAAAAAAAAAAGTCCAGCAATGTGTTGCATTTAAACACGAATAAATACAACGGGTAATATTTTTTCCTGAGTAGAAAAAGCACCCTGTAATTTGCCTCGACAGTGCAGCTGCTACCTGTTGATCTCTCAGCTCCACTTCCAATTTGTAAAACAGTAACACATAATTCGGCTACTTAAAAATAAATAAAAGTTACATACCTTTTCTGAACTCATTGTGGGAAACGATAAAGGCTTCCTGCGCGTCTTTGAGCATTAAATGAACGGTACAACACCCCCGCTTTTCTTCCCAATAGGCTACTTTCCCTCTTCGTTAGTTAGTGGGGGGTTGTTTCATCCAGCAAGGCAGTAAATCTCAGCTCCCCTCCACCCCTTTTTCACATGCCTCTCTTCCCTCCTCTCTCTCACACTTTCTCCCTCTCTCTGCCTCTCTCTACTCCCGGGAATCGGGGTCAGGTATTTGGTGCCGTTCAGTACCTCTCCTCATTACTGAGCCGATTATCAACATGCCTTCACGCCCGCAGAAAAACCGGACAGAAAACGCAGCGAGTGAAACCCCCGCCCAGTGCAACCAGCTCCTCCGTCAGCCTCCCTTTCTGTGTCTCCCTTTCTGTGTCTCCCTCTCTCTGTCACTCGGGCGGAATAACAATGAGCCAACGGGACCCCGGATGAATGGGAGCAGGAGGAGAATAATGACTTGAACTTTTTAAGCCAAAGACAGAACAGGCCTACCACTGGCCTACATTCACCAGGACCATCACACATAGGGCTGCTGCCCATTCTCACAGGGGGGACACAGGGGGAGGAAGAGGAGGAGGACGGGGCCTGCACAGCTCTTTAGTTACTGCAGGAAGCTGCTGGGAAGATTAAAGGCTAATGTAACAAATAGAGGTGCTGGAGAGGAGAAGTTAAAGTGTCAGGGTCAGTGGGGAGTTGATGCATTTACTCGAGTACTGAACTAAATTACAATATTGAACATATGTTATGCTCTTTATACTTCTGTTTACTTCAAAAGAAAAATAAATGTGTCACTCACTCCATTATATTCCCTTGACATGTTTATTAACTTTTCATATTCAAAATATTAATATACATTTCCTAATAATTGATGATGTGTTGTTATAAGTTAAGTGACAACAGTTTCTGAAGTGATTAAAATGAACCCCACATTTATTAGCTGCAATTTTAAAGTGATGCTATACACATTCATGCTTCAATAATTCAATTAAATCACATTATACAATAAAAAAAAATGCACAGAGTGTTTACAACCTAATAATAGTACATCAAAATATGAATACAAAAGGTCATGACCTATTGTTTCTAAATTATACAAGCATAATAATGATAAAGCATTGCACTTGTGTGTGATTGTCATGTTATTATTCCACTTAACAATGATTTAGTATGACATGTTGTACTTTTTATTGCATTATTATATAGTTATTTGACAGATGGAGATTGAAGTAGCATAATAATAACAGTATTTAAAATAGAAAAACTTAAAAGTGAATCCACTTCACTTACTGTCTTTGCCTTGATTCTAGGGATAAAAGCTGCTGCCGGAGAGAAGACAGCGGCAAACTATGAAATATTTACAAAAAAACCTGTGAAGAGCAAGCTACCGCCTTCACATTTCTTGTTAAATGTACAAAATAACAAATAAAGGCAGTAGAAATTGTCATTGTGAAGAAATATTTTTCACAAAAAATGAACTCTGGCTGTTGGCTATTCAAAACTCTTGCAATAATAACATTTAAACACTGTGTTGAATTGTTTGCATGTGAGTCCAATCATCAAGTGTTCACCAATACTGACTATTACTGTGTATTTATTATAGTGGAGCAGAGTATTTTTCCCTTTAATATGGTGGAGTGGTCTCAGATCAATCTAGCCATGTGCTTCAAAACTGTGCATTGTATAAAGGGCCCAAAAGTAAAAATCTATTGACATTCAGGTGTCTGACTGAAGCTGTGTTTCTTTGCAGTTGCAGGTTTCTCCCAGGTGGGGGCGATGTGTGACATCACTTCCTGCTGCACTTCCCTTGCAGAAACCTGAACATCCACAGCTGGTGGTGCAACAAGTGCAGGCTTTAAAGTATCACTGTACTACATCAGTACCATCTTAGTTATTACTACAAAGATCAAACTGTGTATTTGAGACCAAAAATGCCAGGTAGGAATGGTCATACACCACTTAAACTGAAAGGCAATCAATTAAACATTCAGCACAGCTCACATGCATACTATTTATATACATTATGTTAATAATATGTAAAAGCAAAGCAATAAATCAAAAATAAATCTAGGAAAAAATGTCGTTATGCATGAGGAGGCAGACAGAGTATAGTAACAGATCCAGGGGACACATTGGACTCCTCACACTTTTCACGTTTTATATACCTATTCAGTATTTGTCTGGATCTCTTGTAATCAGGTTGGTTTACTCAATGTCACTTTGTTCAACTGGTCATAGTTCTAGTTTGATAACAGACTCTGAATTTTGTCAGTATTAGTCATATCGGAATTTTAAATTGACAACTAAATGTTAGCTCTAAAGGCAGTTTAAGATCTAATCAAATACTGCCAGCCATTTAAAAATAATAGCGTGAAAAGTATATGTTTAAATTGTGTTATATTTGTAGGTTTGTTATTATGTAAATGTGCCAGATACTTTTTGAAACAGTTTTCTAAAAAGTAAGATCCTAATTAGTCCCTTGAGTGGACATTTAATTAATTGAAACATTGATTAATCTAATCTAATTTTTTATTTTAATGTAATCAACATGCTGGATCCATAGTTTATTTGCCTAGTGATTTTCTAAACTTAAATCAACCATCTGCTGTCCTGCCTTTGCCTCGTTGGCCCTCAGTCAGACCGGTGGACAGGAATTAAAAAGACCAATTAGTCCCGTGCTGAGATCCAAGTGAGCTGCTTGACGCCGGAGCAGAGCCAATGAGAGATTCCTGGTACAGAGGATCTGAGGTCAATTACATGTAAGTGTTAATGTAGGCTAGAGTTATATTCAATAAAGTCAGAAATCCACATTAATAGAATACAAATGAAGATGGCACTGATGTCTAAGACTCAGCAGTAAAAGAGGAGTGGTCTTCCAAGAGAAACACAAGCAGAAAGAGGGGAGGAGAGCAAAGTGGGAGGTAGAGACAATGAAGGAGGGATAAAAGGAGTTGAGCTCTCCACTCTTGTGTAAATCTCTATTAATCTGATCAGACTCTGCAGAGGGGAGACACGGCTGCAGGCTCAGGGACTCTGAGGTAAGAACACTCTCACAATGTTCATTTAACTCTTCTTTTATTCAAATATTGAAAAAGTAAAGAGGCCAGTTAAGAGCCAAAGTGTGGCTCTGCTTTAACCTTTTACCATTCAGATGCAAAGAAACATTAACCCTTTTTTTAGAAAACTATTTGGACATTGTTAAAAAATAATAAATAGTTGATCATTAAAATATAACATGAAACAACTAATTGATTATTGATGTCAGTTACTAAAAGCATTTTAGTTTATTTATTTATTCATTTTTAGTCAAAAGACGTAGAGCCAGCCAAGACGTCCTCAATGACATGGTTGTCCAAACCTTTGTTCGAAATGTGTTCACTAAATTGGGAAAACATATTCCTCGAAAACAAGGTCAGTGGGACAATGGATCCTTGCAAGGATATTGGTGTAAACTATAGGAATATGTGTTATATATATATTCTATGTTCCCAAGTGTTTATTTTGAGGGAAATTAATGGATTCAAATTAATTACAATATAATATATTTAGTTTAATGGATGTTTTAGAAACATCGGCTGCAGAGTTCACAATAAAACGTAAATCAAAAAATCATTCACTGTCTTAAAAATTGGAGCTGACCATGAGAGTGAATAAGAGGGTGGGAGGAAGGGATAAAAGTCTTACGAAGTTTCATTAGAAAAATGAAAAAGCCAGTTTTTTCCAAAATCTTTAAATGAGACAACTAATGCTAATTTCGACCAAAAAAACAACATGTTTCCGATAATTGATATTCCGTCTGGCATTATTTTAGCAGTTTATTCTACATGTAACTTCTTGATTTATATAAATATAAATGTAACAGAGTATTTAACACAATAGCCATTCAAAATATAAAAAACTTTACAATGATATAACAACGGTGAAAATATAATTTATAAATGGATTATAAGCTAAGGACGCATCTTGCAGGTTTAAGTAAAACATGTTTGACCTCATCTAACACCAGACAGCCTGGCAAGTAAACAAAGCAGCAGCACTCTGCATTTACACTATGGGATTTACACTGAAGAAGTATTTCCTGAACTTTGATCTATTTTGTGTCTCAACAAATTTTGTGCGAGCCAAAAAAAAAACGATATTGACATTGATCTTGTAATGCACTGGGATGTTTATAGTTTTAACGCCAGATCCATTCTCCGTCAAGAAATCTGTTTACCAGTAGAGACTTCCTTATTTTCTTTCTCAGAGTCCGATGTTTTTTATTCACGGATCTAACTTCTGTTGTCAGTTTGCAATTTGGGATTAATCTCACTACTTAAATCCACCTTGAGCATATGGTGCACGACCACAGGGTTCACCATGGATTATCTCACCAATGCGCACACACACACACACACACACACACACACACACACACACACACACACACACACACACACACACACACACACACACACACACACACGCGCGAGCCCACTCATCTCTGGCTAAGGTAGCACAACAACTGTTGGCAATTAGGTTAATTAAGTGACCTCTGGGCATAAGGTCACGGCTAAACTGTGGCGATTGGGTGTGAAACGTTTCTGTACATAGACCATCTGTCTGTCCTCTAAGCCCCGTAAATCACAGCAGGATCTGCAGAGACAGAAAAACACCTTTAAGTTCAGGGGTTGTTACTCCTTTTTACTGATAAGACACGTTAGTAAAAATTCCTTCTCAATTCAAAATAAATAAGGAATTGTTTTTTCTGTTTTGCAGCTCAATAATTGTTTTGCATTTAACTTACTTGGTATAATGAAGGCAGTGGTGATCATTTTTACACAACATACTATGTCTGTATGTAGTTCACCATGTTTTATTATTGATATAGTGCAGTGAATCATGTATGAACTATCATCACACACACACACACACATTGTGTAGGCTGGTCACTGCGAGCAACAGGTGGTCTGGGAGGTTTAGCTGCCACATCACGTGTGTGCCATTTCGAAATGTCGGCCCTGTATAATGAAGGACATGCTACAGCGCTCAGAGGGTCAGCGAGCCTTTGTGATATAGACACAGGAAAAATAATACTGCTTGTTAGGGTTTGGGGATCGTTTGGGATCCAGACTTTAAACAATAAACTGTTAGTTTTTTTACTCTTAAACATTAAAGTTCAAGTCTATACAAAATATGTAATGTGTCCCTGCAGGCTTAATTTGGGCTTCAAGGAAGTACATCACATTCATTTAAACTAAAAGCGGAGTGTCTCGTCGTCTGGTTAATTTAGGATGTCACACTTGTGATTTGGACTAATCCTCCTTGCCATGTGAGTTGGCTGGTCAGACAGACGCAGCTGAGGAGGTCATCCTCCATCATCCTGCTGAGCACTGAACACGTTTACACTGGTCAGCCTGCTCTCAAAGTGTAATCAAGGTAATTGAGGCTTATTTACTGCATTTCTGAACAAGCAGAATTGGTCAATAAAGGCCAGAGGGTAGAAATGAATGTGAGAGAGAACATTATATGTAAATTATGCCTTTTATTTCACTCAATAGAGTATGTTTTTAATTTCACTATGATGCTAACTAAATCAGCAAAAACATGTGAAGCTAATGACTGTAGACTTGTAGATACAAATATATAGCACTGGAACAAACATACGGTAAACGCCACAAACAGCAAACAGGTTTAATCAGAGCTGAATCAACGCTACTCTGACAGAGTCTTAACAAAAAGCTTCCCTAATGTAAAGGTGATTTTATTATTGTGTCCTCCCCTTGTGTTACTAAAGACCTTCTTTTAAAATCTGTCTTTCTGTGTTTTACAGGTTTACTGCATTCCTCAGAGACGGAGGGAGAGAAACAAGCCAAGATCCAGGATTAAATCATTATATCACGAGACAAACAATATAAAAGAAAAAGCTGTGATTTCCATTTGTTTGTCAGATGAGTGGATGCTTTGTTATCGGGCTTCCTGATGTCTCCTTTCCAACTACCATGAAGTCAAGACAACCTTGACCTCCACGTACGTCGCACATTGTGAAGTGAAGCCAAGCTCCTTAGTCTTCCTGGCTGAACTTTGGATGGAGATAATGAGGAAGTACCGGTCCCGACACCTGTTGCTTGTTCCCATTTTGATATCTTTAATTTCCCTTATCCTCTGCCCTGCGTCTGCAAGCTCAGGGCCTGACTTCGGAGCCCACCCGCGCTTCATCTGCACCCCTATTCCCGTGGACGCAGACCCTGCATGCTTCCCCATGGGGGGTCCTGGTGTAGGGCCAGGACATCAAAGTGTACCCCCTGCTGGCTGGTGGGGGGCGAGCGATGAGGCGAAAGCCACCATCCTGCACCTCAGGGAGAGCCTCCTGCAGCAGAAAGAGACCATCCTGGACCAGAGGGAGACCATCAGAGAGCTGACGGCCAAGCTCAGCCTGTGTGAGGGTCTCGGACGGGGCCTCACGCCTCACGACGAGCACCACGGCTCAGACCCCCGTCACACAGGGGCGGACAGTCATCACACGTACACTGACAACGGGCACTATAGCAACCAGCAAGGTCCCCATGGAAACCTTATACCAGACTCACCGCACTACCCATCCATGGGGGGGCAGCGATCTGATGGGGGGCACAGCGACCACCAGGGGAAGGATAAACATGTGAGACCGGGGGACATAACGTCGTCTCCAGAGCAGATGGAGAGGATGCTGCAGGCGCTGAAGGACAGGCTGGACAATCTGCAGGTGAGCAGCGAGAGGAGGAAACTTCTTCAGATTCGTACTCGGAAATAACACACACGTAGAAAGGCAGCTAGAAATAAGACAAAAGGAGAGGAATAAATATAGAAAGTAAAACAGAAAGAAAGACGGACAGAAAGAAATAGAGAAGGAAAGACAGATGGAAGTGCATTCAATAGATATTGTGTTAAAGTGTGTACACTACAGTTGATAAAAGGATGTAGGCCGGGGAGGTTTATGATGTGTAGTGATAACTTGTTCTTTTGCTTGTTTGGACATATCAAAGGTAACATCAACGGATTGCATTTACGAATAATCAAGTTCCAGTAGTATGTGCACTTACTTCTTTAGAGAAAGGAAATATGTAATACTTGATTGCGTAAAGAGCAAGAGGGTCACTGTGATGTCCGTCAGTTGGCACCTCGGAGCGGCAACAGGCTCAGGTGTGTTCGTCACCGATGTGAGAGACTCTTGCCAAAGGTTACATGGATTAGCTGGGCACATTCAGGTTGTCCTGTTTGTCTCTTTATCTACTCACCTGGTAGATGTATCACCCCTTAGCTCTCTTCCATGGATGGTGACCACAGACAGATGCTAGGAGCTGTGAAGTGTGGAGGGGGGGTTGGCACGAGTCTTACATCAGCAGTGCTTATCTTGATCTCCCCTGACAGGTTGTTAGTTAGGGCATGTGCCACGAAAAAGCCCAGATTACCTGAGAGGAAGAGAAGTCAATTCAAGATTCAAGGCTTTTATTGTCATTGTCATAGCTACAGTGTAGTTATGACAATGATAATCTAAGGTCACAGGCTCCTCCAACAGTGCAACAACAATAAAACAGATAATAGTGCAAGTAAATAAAAAATATATATAATATAATAGAAATAGTGCAAAATAGTCTATATACAAGTCATTGGAATATTGGGAGGAGACAATGAATACCTGACTACTGCAGCTGACATTAAAGGGTTCAGGGAAAGAAAAGCAAAACACACAAAATGACTCTCTTAGACTTTAAGGTGACAGGCCAACTCATTATTGCGTAAGCAGGAAGTAAATTTTATTTTAAGTGACAGGAAGTGTGTTGTTATCACGTCTTCATCTGTGTGTTCTTCACCTCCAGAAGAGGAACACGTCTGTGGCCTACTCCAGCTCTCTGAAGGAGCTTCTCCAGAGGAAGATCAACGCTCTGGAGCAGCAGC
The DNA here is from genome assembly GCF_000735185.1 of Notothenia coriiceps. Lineage (NCBI taxonomy): Eukaryota > Metazoa > Chordata > Actinopteri > Perciformes > Nototheniidae > Notothenia > Notothenia coriiceps. Next base: position 1,027,803 of record NW_011364554.1, read on the forward strand.
TGCGCCGTCACTCCTCCGCCCTCAGCAGCCATGACCACCATGATGACGACAGCACCCACAGAGACGACAAAGACCATCACCATGACGAACACCACGACGACCGCCACGACGACCGCCACGACGAGCACCACAACGATGACCACAAGAACGACCACAGGGACAGCAGTCGCCACACAGACCATCACGATGTGGACAGTGACCATGACGACTACGATGAAGGGAACCATGATGACGATGATGACGACGATGATGATGATGATGAAGACCACCATAGTAATGAAGCAGACAGTCACAGTTATCATACACACACAGGGCCACAGACTGGTTTCCACTCAAATAAACTGCAAACAATGCTCAGCAAGCTGCACCTCCCAGGTACACACACTGAATAGCATGCAGTCATTTATGACAGACATGTTTTGATTAATAAAGCAGCATTTGGTAAAAGTTGTGTAAGTGACGTGTTCGGCAGTTGAGTATGTTCGAAAAAAAAATAAGATGAAAAATACATAATGTCATTTGGTTAGGGGTGGCTCAATTAACACCTTTAACGTCTAATACTGTGACCTTGAGCAGGTCTACTACCTACTTCAACATTAAACAATCAGACACAAAAAAATAGTCCTCTCTGAAAAAACTAAGGAATTATAACTCCATGAGGGGAATAGATTTTTAAAGTACCTTCTTCACCTCAGTAACAGCCAGTGGCAAAAAAAAAGATGATGAAAAAGCTCCAGAACAGCCACGAAATGGACGTTTGAGACCTTAGATTGTTTTGTCCCCTGTTGTTTTATGGCATACTCAAACATTTTAAGCCAACATGAGTTTGATGAACTTAAACTGCTTACAGTTTAAACATCTAGCCACAATATATTTGAATAACAACTGGGCAAACTCTGCAGAGGAAGTGCTCAGGAGAAAAGAGCTCCAGTTGCTTAACGAACCTTAAGATGTGATTGTTGTCATTGAATGATGTTATTTTTCTTCAACAACAGGTCACAGCAGGGACAACTCCTTTAATCCCGAAGGTTTCCAAATCAGCTTCCCCATGAGAACCAACTACATGTACGGGCAGGTGAAGACAACGCTGATGCAGGAGATCTTCGCCATGACGTTGTGTCTCTGGATCAAGTCGGGCGCCGGGCAGACCCTGGGGACGCCCTTCTCTTACTCAGCACCAGGACAGGCTAATGAAATAGTGCTCATTGAGTGGGGGGACAACCCCATGGAGCTGCTGATTGATGACAAGGTGAGGGAGAAAACATCTACACAGTTTTTACAGATATTTCTGTATTTCTTTTTCTGTTCTCTCATCAAAGTCGTTCGAAATGGACCAGATTCAGTCAGAGAATTGTGTTTTGTAAATCCTCCAGTGTCTGATTATAGTTGGTTGTTGTGTTGGTCAGTGTAACTCAGATCAGATCAAATTACAGTTAATAAGGGTTAAACCTTATCGTGACTTCTGATGGAAGTAGATGGTAGTTGACTTGTGGAGCTAAAAGGGGAGGGCCTATTTTATATATTTTCTTTCTGAACGTGTTGTTATTTCTACTGGATGTATTTGTATAAGTGTCTCACCACCTTCACTCTCTCAACCACAGGCTTTGACGCTCCCCCTGTCATTGGGTGATGGGGAGTGGCATCACATTTGTGTGACTTGGTCCACAAGGGATGGGCAGTGGGAGGCCTACCAGGACGGAGAACAGAGGGGGTCCGGGACAAACCTTTCCCCCTGGCATCCGATCAAAGCTGGAGGAGTCTTCATCCTGGGACAGGAACAGGTAAAGCTTCATCCTCTGTCGATACACAATGCAAGAAGGGAGGCATTGAATGCATAGGAGAACATCTAGTGTGTTCCATTTTCAAGTGTGCTTTAATTTATAAAACCATATGCACTGGTTTTAAAATAATGACACAATCTGCATTCAGATATTACCTGAAAGCCTCTGTACGTATGAGCAACATTTTTGGCCTGATTTACGGCACAAAGCTGCGGTTAACAAAATGCAGTGTTGTCCACTCCTTTCCAATAAGAGGAGCTAGCACGAGCAAGCGACGTTGAGTAAAGAGACCATCATACTACAATATCTTATACATCTGATCTAAGAAATGGGCCTGATGATTACTTCTGTTTTGGTCTGGCACAACAGAAGTAATATTTTAATATCAATTATGGAAAGCAATGATTCGTGTTAACTTTGACTGTTCTTTCTCTCTTCTTCAGGATATTCTGGGAGGCCGTTTTGATGCCACTCAGTCTTTTGTGGGAGAGATGTCAGACCTACATTTGTGGTCACATGTCCTGCCCGCCAGTGACATCTACAGCCTGGCCTCATGTGGCAGCGACCTCAAAGGAGACGTCATCGCTTGGTCCGAGACAGAGGTGGAGCTTCATGGAGGCGTCGCTAAATACCCTTTTGACCCTTGTCACTGAAAGGCCATAACACCAGTGAAGTACTTGAAGAGATATCCTGAAATGTACTGAGAATATTTATCATTCATCAAAAGGTGCAAGAATAAGAAAAATCTCCCACTGACTTTCAGTTATTTTGAGGATGATTAATAGTGGCACCAACTGAATGCCTTCCTTTAAACTTAATCAGTGACTTTTTCTTTAAAAATAACAATAAGTCTAATCTGTGTTTACAGAGACTTTGTAGTGGTCCTGGGCCTTAGGTTTTTGCCTCCTCTTTAATCATGAGCTAGAGTTTTACTTTAAACAAACAGGTGCTGTATGTGACATATTGTCATATCCTGAAAAAGTCTTAATACTGTAGGGTCTATGATCATATCAGATGACCTTATGGGTTTTGGTGACAGTTTGAAATGTTTGTTTAGATTGAATGGGACTCATAGAAATGTGTTATAAAATCAACTTGTAATCTGGATGTTCCTTTTTTAAAAGGTCTCCACAAATATACAGCTACTGTACCAAAGAAATATAATTGATTTAAGTTAGAGATTTTAATAAAACAAAATCAATGTGATGTAGTTGTTTGGGATGGGGGAGAAAAACAGAATAGCCTGTCAGACTGATTGTGTCTTACATTCTTGGATCGGCTAGCATTTTTGTTTTAAATGCACCCGTTTGTTCACTGAAGAAATCACTAACGTTTATTTATTTTTCTCCCAAAAATATGTATTAATCATTTTTAAAATGGTGTATGTTGTGTGATCAAATCATTGCACTGCGGATTTTCTTGAATGGTCTTGCCTTGAATGTATATTTGTTAATGTACTGTAAATAGAACATTTAGGCCGTTAGATTTTGATGTTAAGTTGTGGATGTGTTTTGTTTTTTAAAATGTTATGACAGTGTAAATAAAAGTCTGAAAACAGTTCCTCATATTTGTGAACATACATCTCAATCTTGACACAAAACTGGTAAACATATTAAACTTAAATAGCATCTAGACCATTGACTGACAAAGCCAGTACGTAATACTCTATAATTTAACTAACCCAATAAACTACTTAACTCCCAAGGCTCCACTCAGACACAGACAGTAACAAAGTGACACATTTACCAGATTGATGGAAGTGGAAGTGCGCGCGTAGGTATATCACGGAGCACTGGCTTTCTGCTGAGAAATGGAGTCATTGAATCCAAATTTAAGCTGAACAAAGACATTAAGTCAAATTCTCAAATAAACAATTGGTGTAAGTAGCGGGCAAGTTTATAATTATAGTCTCAAATGTTGGCGATATCGTGTGTTTAGGTCGCCCTCCAGGAGCCGTGACGACTGTTCGGCCAGGCTTTCAAATTTTGCGCGAATAACGGTAAGCGAAAGTTCGCTTCGCTGTACTTCGCTGTCTACTTTATTGGCATTCTAACATTATTAAAGGTCCCATGTCATGGCCATTTCTACTGACCATAATTCCATTGTTGAGGTATACTAGAATAGATGAATATTGTGCAATTATCCAAACTCACATTGGTTTCTCATACAGCATGTGTATTCACTCTGTCCTAAACGGCTTGTTGGAGCTTGTTGGAGCAAGTTGGAGTTGGAGTTCAGGCTGAGAAATCCGCGGAGCTGCAGCTGAGAAAAATAAGGCTGGCTGATCGTCGTTACGTCACTTGGTTCCCGGAAGAGAACAATGGAAAAAGAGAAATCTCCAAGGTTATGGCTAGAAAGGATCCGTCTAGTGTAAATATGACGTCACGTTCTCGTTGTAACTCTCGTTGTAATCGGAGCGGCTCGGAAACACATCTACAGCAGTAACATCATGCAACATACACATTACACATTAATGCAGCAGCAATATTAATAGAGAAACATCAGACATTATAGTAAAACACTGCAAGGGAACATTTTATTGCACCAGGAGCTATCTTGGGACTTTTACTGCGACAACGTTGACTTGCCTGTGAATACAAAATAAACCATAGTGTTGGTGATCTACAGTGTTGTCATTCTTCTTTGAACACCAGCAAGACCGCTAACACCCTATTTCAACAATCACACTGCCTGTAATTGACATAATTAATAGATAGTTTAGCTTCTCATCATCATTTGCTGTGGCCCACTGATGTTAACGATCGTAACTGAAAGGCTGCCTGCCAAACGTAAACATTCAGCCATGTGACATTCAGCCAAACTCTCGCGAGAGTTTTACACAAGACGGATCCTTTCTAGCCATAACCAATCTCCAACGAGGCGTTCTGTGTCATACAGGTCTTTTCGGTGTTAGAGTTTTACTCGCTACAGGGTGTATTTTGAGGGTTTGTGACTTTGCAGACCGTTTACATGCATACAAAGCTACATAACATACACACAAGGGGACGGGTAATAACCGGAAAGGTTGTCATGGGACCTTTAACACTGACATGTGGATTTTTAGGATGATTTTTCTTTATTTTAAAAACTATGTTTAAGCTCTTGGTTCTTAGGGGTTTTCCATTCCTGACATTTGAACAATAGTCTGGTCACCGTATGCATGGCGTATCTACCATTGAGGTCGCACCGAGTCCAGCCTCCGGTAATATTTTTCGACGCTGGGTATACAAAAACATGTGAAATAGATTGCCTAACGGAGGTTCTTTGTAGTCTTTCCATTTACGGCCCGATGGGGGCGCTGCATAACATACGTAGCTTGATCTAAAGCAGAACAGACGCGGACCATCATCACCAAATACGGCAGCAGGGCCCGTGGCTTAAACGTAAACATCCAGCACCGTGACTTGCAAACATCGCCGGAGAGTTTTACACTGCCATATAAACCAAGTTACGGCTAGAAAAGGATCCGTCAGTTTATGCTAGAAAGGATCCGCTTGTGTCAAAACTCTCGCGGAAGTTTGGACTGAATGTCCGTGGCTGAATGTTTACGTTTGCAGTCAGCTTTCAGTTACGATCGTTAACGTCAGTTGGCCACGCAAAATGCATGGTGAGAAGCTAAAGCTAGTCTATTAATGTCAATGACAGGGTGTGATTATTGAAATAGCACCGGTGTTAGCGGTTCCTTGTTTGGGCTTCAAAGAAGAATGACAACACTGTAGACGTCACAACCACTATGTTTTCTTTTTTATTCACAGGCAATGTCACACGGTGTCGAGTAAAAGTCCAAAGATAGCGCCTGGTGCAAGTAAAATGTTCCTTGCAGTGTTTTACTATTAAGTCTGATGCTTTCTCTATTAATATTGCTGCTGATTAATGTGCCTATGGTGCATCATGTTACTGCTGAAGATGTTTTCCGAGCGCTCCGATTACAACGAGTTCAACGAGAAGCGTGACCGTCATAGGTTGCTATGGGCTGAGCGACGGATCCGCGCTGTTGTTCTAGCGCGCATAAGCCCAGCAGCCCGCGAGCTTGTACCGGAGCAGCGAAGGTCAGTGCCCTTGGTTGTTATTTGTTTTTCTTTTGCTTCTTTTGTTT
>NW_011364554.1:1033724-1067692 GCF_000735185.1 Notothenia coriiceps
TCTATTCTCTCTACCCAATAACTTCGGATGTAAGAAGAGAGACATGGACGTCGCGGAGGACTGAAGGTAGTGAAACAGAGAGAGAGAGAAAGAGAGCAGAGCGGAAGGACAGAGAAGGAATGGTTATCGACTTGAAGCTGACATGCATCAGAAAAGTAATATAGACTTAGTCACATTTTCTTTGTTATGTTACAATATAGAGGTAGACAAAATGAGTTTACGCTTCACTTTCTTTTCGTAATTGTTGCAAACAATTTTCCCATAGGAAGTCCTGAACCTACTTATATTAATTGAAATCGACAGATTCGATCAAAAAGTTCGTTGGATTCTGGGGTTTCTTTATCGGATATCGACGTTATATTCAATCACAGTACAACAGGCCTGCAGGGTGACGATTGCATCTCGCAAGTCTGTCCTCAGACTGACCAGTACTACCTAAGGACACTTGTCTTTGTGTTCGTCGGGCGAACCTGAGCCTAGAGATCTATGGGGTAGTGAGGAGGAGACTTGAGTCTAGAGAATCTATAAGAGTAGGAGCGGAAGCGAGAGGCCATGTTCAGGCCCGACGGACCGAATACCGATTTTTCCTAGAGCGACTTATATATATATATATATAATCTTAATTTACAATAGGCATAACTGTAAAACAACATACTGTACATCTATTGCAGTTATGATGTCATAATAACATACAATTGTATAAAATAAAAAGAATGCAAACAAACAAGTGAAATTAACTAAATTGCTGAATTGCTTTTAATTCACTGGCAGGAGCGACAAGTGAGGAGGAGCAAAAAGTGAACAACGAGGGAGAGATTGAACAAAGAGAAAGAGTAGAGGACAGAGAGAGTAATGAACAGGGAAGAGAGGGTGCAGGTTATGGAAAGAAGAGAGACATGGAAAATGAATGTTGACAATGTTTTGTGATCATTTTAGCCTCTTCTGCATGTCCAGATCATTAATAGTAACAATCAGCTGATGTTTATGTATTACACTTTCAAAAATAATTTATGCTGACATTATCAGCCCACTGACATGGTTTGAAATCAATATATTATCCAATGTGTGACCCCTCACAGGACTTAAAAAGCACCTAACTAGATCATGAAAATCCCAAAAATCTCGGGGGGTGTCCCCTGAACCCCCCTAACATATTTGGACCTCGGTATTTAGGAAATCCTGGATACGGCCCTGACCGTATGCTATACAAGATCATGCAGGGTTCATAAATAAAGTTGACCTAGCAGATTAAATATAAAGACAAACCCCTCGCCCCCCCATTTCAAAAAAATAAAACAGCAATACATCATCTTGGTTTACCTTTTATTTTTACACAGTAGTTTATTCGTACCAATGAATCATGGTTTTCCTTTTGCTACATTTACAGATGATCTATCCATCTTCAACTTAACAGTAAATAAAAATAAATAATACAAAATAAACATTTTCTGAAGAGGCCCAGTTTCAGTCTGATCATTTCAGTGTTCATTTGTAATGTTTAAATAAACATTTGTTGTACCAACTGTTTTTTTTGGCAACTTTGCACTTCAAGAATACCCAGAAGGTCGAGGCCTACAGATAGTCTGTGTGTTTTGTTAGCACACAAACATGGAGGATTAAAGTTAGGCCTTTGTCAGTTTCATAAAGTAGGAGAGTAAAGGCAACTCAATATCTGTTATTTGAAGAACCAATCACCAGCTGTGTCTTTAAAACAAAGTCTTCATGTTGTCATCACAAAGAAAAAGCTTCAAATAATGTAATTTCTACAGTTAATGGTTCGTCCTTCAGCATATTGCAGTGTGAGATCACCAGTAGAGGGTGCTACAGAGTATTGGAGTGTTGTCAGTCAAAGTAACAGCATTTTCTCCAAAATGCCAAAATTGATAAAGTGCAGTAGACAAATATTTTCACTACCTTCTAAAAATTGCCAATTCAATAAACAACTAGCAATACGTTTATGAACTGGATGTCAAGCAAATCTATCACTGGACACAAATCTAAACTTGTTACCGATTCATTACATCTGAATATCTTTACTATTATATAATGAATCAACGCTTTGTTAGTGTTCCTTGTTTTGTTGCCTCTTCATTTTAATTACTGTTGTATGATGGAAATGTCAGCTTGTGAGAAGCCCCCGCACACTTCAAGTGGTCTCTGGGCAGCCATTGAGTCAAAAACTGGACTTTAGTTTTTGAGACTCTTTGCTGCTTGTGCTTCAGTCTGGTTTACTCTAAAATAAATAAACCAGACTTCTAAACATCTCTTTAACACCATCTCATTCAGAAAAGAATCTACGATAAGACCAATAGCTATATGCTTAAATCAACCTCAATATTAAAAGCTATTTATCGGTATTAACAGGGAACACTAACACTTTTCAAATCAGTGCACTAGCATGATCAGCGATGCATCAGTACCTACTCTGACGGTTCAGTTTATCAACATGCAGTCCTACAGTAGCTCGTACAAAAATCAGATTTGAACAAAAGATAAAGAATAAATTAAATCATTTCTATGTGTATAACAAATATGCTAACATCTATTTACAAAAAGTATACATTGTAATGAGCTGCCTTTGTGACTTCATGAAACGCACTATAGCGGACAGTCCAGGCTCTAACAGTTAAAATGTCTTGCAGAGTTATTACTTGTTGTGAGAGAGATGTCCGTGTTCATCTTGTAGTGTTGAGCAGGAAAGAAATATGGGTGGCATGCTAGAACATTACATCTGAGAGGACGTGATGATCATTGCTCAGTAAAGTGTTATTAAGGATTTGTAAACTTATTGTAAGTTGCTTTGGATAAAAACGTCAGCTCAATGTAATATAAACAAGCCTACAGCTATTGCTGAAGCATGTAAAGAAACATGCCAAACAACACATCTTGTCTTAGTGAGCTGAAACAAAAAGCTATCTGGAAGGAGAGAAATTGCTTTCTCCATTAATACTGAAAGTAAAGCAACCTTTCTGCCCTGTAATTGAAAATCAACAGTAACTTGGCAAACAGTCATGAACAGTGACATTTTCCTCACATAAGGGTTACAGTATGTAGGGTTTAGACGGTAGTTATGCGTGTCAAAGCCATTTAGAGTAGTATAGGAAGCAATGGGCACATCTCAGTGATCTGAAATCTTTTTGCTGCGTTGACTTAAACAGATTCTTCTCTTTCTATCGTCAAAGGTCCAGTGTGTAGGATTTATTGGTATCTAGCGTTCACATTCTTTACGTTTTTGCTTCCTTGGCAGCAATAATTCACACTTGTTAGCTTTTTCTTGAGCCAGATAATGAGTATGACCCTCCATTACTGTTCTCAAAACTTCTTAATACATCAAATGTTTGGCCAGCACCAACAACCTCGTCTTCCTAATCTCCATCTTTTCAACGCTGTGCCTCAAAATTCCAGCTGAAAAACACAATGCCCCCCTCTAGAGCTGGCAGAAACGGCACCGTGTGTAGATATGACGCGCTCATTATAAGCTAACGATTTCATGATAAGTGATGATTATACACTAAAGAAAACCTAAAAGGTGAATAATATATTCCACTTCTCTTAATAGATCCACCACAAATCCTACATACCTGTCCTTTAACTAAAAAAACATTTGTAGTATTTGAATTCACATTTTTCTGGGGTGCACACAACCGAGGAAGGCCATTTCTCATTTAGGCAGTGTCATCATAAATGTGAAAGAACACTCCACGGGAACTGAAGCGGCTTGCTACTCTGAAAAAGACCGTATTCACACTAATGCAGATGTCAGAAACATAGAAGGCTTTGTGTCACCATTGTATTTTCATAGAGTATTCTTAAAGGCCAGAGCCCATAGAGAGAAATATTAAACCTCTTCTGCACAAAGGCTGCTTCAGTCAGAGGCTGGACATAGTTCTGATGAACAGCTGTCAGTTTTTCTTAAAGTTTTGTTTGTGATTTACAAGGCAGTTAGGAGGAAATGGAGGAAAAAAGATTTCCAAAAAATAATCAGGATGCCCTAAATCTCAACAATCATAGCCTTTTTAAATCCTTCGTGGTCCCTGCATTTTGGAAAACAGGAAAGACTTGTTTCTGAAATCACCAACATTAGTCTGAATATGGTCTAAGCCCAGTGCACAGATCACTTAGATGCTGAACGAGAGGGAGGTGGTGAGAAGACGGGACGGACGATGTGCTCTGGTTGTAGTGTGTCAGTGTGTGTATACCAGCAGTAGTGTAAGAAAGGGGTTAACAAGAGGCAGCCACGGCGGGGAGCGCTTCACTCTGAAGGAGGTGTTCAAGAGTCTGGTAGACGGGGTACCAAGGAGTCCTCTTATCAGGGAGAGGATGTGTTCGAGGACGGTGGAACGAGGAGCAACTAAACTTATGGACAGGTAGTGAGGAGCAGGGAAGAGAATGTGTGTTTCCTGTTGGAAGGAGGATGAGAAGGAGAGAGGAAGATAGCTAGAGAATGAGTTGAATACTCTACGGTTGTTCCTCCTTCTTCTTCAGTGATATACGTTTCTTCCTCGCAGCGAGCATTTCGTAGAAGGGATCAACACTGACAGCAGATCTGTAGGAACAAACAAACAACAAAGAAACACTATTGAGTCGAGTGGATTATCAAAATACAATTACATCAAATTACTTTGGCATAAACTAAATTGGGCGCCTCACCTTGTGCTTCACTTTAAATGAGTTGCTCTGATGTCCTTAGAGGACAATAAAGGCCTAAAGTGACATTACAAATATATATGGATGAATTGCTAGTTTTAAAAACAACAACAAATAAACCTCAAGTATTTTCTGTATACCAAATACTTGGGGTATTTTTTGCTCAAATCTGAGACATGTCCGCGATTAGTAACAACATTGATTGATCTCTTGGGGAAACCTGAAAAACGACACGTTGGAAGCCAGAGCTCTACGTCGAAAGGCAGATTTTAAAATTGTGGTTTTAATGGGTTTAAATGAAAAGATTTGTTAAACTTTCTCACTAGTCTACTGCTACCCAAACTTTTCCAATAATGATATTCTGCATTTCCATACTTGATGCTGTGGATCCATTCGTCCTTCTCCTCCGGTGCGGGGGCGGAGATACGGTACACATTGTGGTTTCCTTCCACTACCCTCCCATCAGCCTCCGTCTTGCACGCCTTAATCAGCTGCCCACGGTTGTTGGGGATGTACAGCTCAAAGCAGTTCTTTTTGTAAAAAAATGAAAGAATATTAAATACGTAGATAAACAGTTACAGTTTGTTGTGAAATCAACAGTTATGAAACTATGTGATAACAACATTTGCCTAGACCAGGGGTTCCCAAAATGGGGGTCGCGAGATGATTACAAAATAAAAATAGAAGAAAAAATAAAAAACAGGGGGTCACCAGTCTCTGGCACTGTTATTTTGGGGGTCGCGGGCTGAAAAGTTTGGGAACCCCTGGCCTAGACTGCAATCATTCAAACTTACAGGCTTCCTTGGGTCTTCTACCTCCCGGATGCTAAGGTTTTCCAAAGGAATGATACCTCGCGGCTCCTTATCCTGTTAGGGAAACACACAATAACAGCAGATTATTGGCAAAAGAGTTACAACATTAAAATGCCTGTAATGTGTATTTTTCTGCATTAACAGTTGCATTTATTTCCGATGCCTGTTGTTTCACTAAGAAAGTCAATAAATGTACAGCCGACATAACAAATGAATGCATGCATCTGCCTTGTGATTTGTATCTTTTTCTTAGAAGCAGAACTTAAAACCAGCCTTTCAGTAAGTGACAAATGGTGTATTCATTGTTTGAATTGTAGTTTTAGCAAGGTGGTATCCGGAGCTACACTGGAGTCCTCCCGGTGTTTTGGAAAGCAGGTCTTTGAAATGTGGCCTCATGTGACCAGTCTGACTCGTCTCTTTTGTTGCGATTATGAATGTGGAACCAAACCAGTTTGTCTTCTGGGGATTACCACAGTCGTGCATTTAATCCTTGAGTTCAGTAACCTAACCCCATTTTAGATACATTACATTATTGCCAATGGGAATACCCAATTTTACCCGTAGGCCTTAAATAACCTTTAAAAAACAATCACATTTTCCAGAAGCCTTGCAACTGTAGCCACTATCAGATTATATTGCAAGATAAGACAACAATGCAACTGATCCTGTTGCTTTTTTCCCCTCAGAAAACTCCACGCAAATACAGCAGCAACATCCTGTACGACCTGCACCAGATACATCTGCAAGGAGTGGCAGACTCCCTCGAGTGTTGCACCGACTTACTGTGGTGTATTCAAAGTAATAAAGGCAGTTGTCTGTGAGAATGAACCATCGTCGCTTCCAGGTTTTCACGCGTCCCCCTGAAACACAAAAACATGCTCATTGTGATCACGAGTGGGAAGAAGATTTCCTTCATGGGGGAAAAGTTGAATTGGGACTAATCTACTATTTCTAATGTCTTACAGCTAACTACGTGGCTAACGTTTTCAAACTACAACAACTGTCCGTACATACCTCCTGAGAAAACAAGCAGCGGCAGTAGAGGGTGGAAATCGCAGGGAAGAAGCAGAGACAAAAAGGGACCGGAGGATTTAGAGACAGAGGACAAATAGAGAAAGAGAGACGGACGGGGACGAGGAAGAGAAAGAGATTTTATTAGTGACAGAGTTCACAGGACCCGCCATGCAAAAGAAAACATCCGATTTTTAGAATGCCATGACGCAGGAAAGTGAGTCTCCTGTTCACCATCATGAGATAAGGCAGAGAGCAGCAACCCTTAGAGACGGGAGGGTGTGTCATCAGAGCACAAAACCTCAAGAGAGAACAAAGTACACTGCATACGGGACATAGCACTGTCTCTTCACAATGGAAATACTTCTGATATCTGTAACACTGATACAATCAATTTGTTCAATTGTACAGGATCAGGGTTAAAAGGCAACATGAAATAAAGTAGTCCACAACAAAGCCTCCCTGGCATCGTCTCACCGAGTTTGAGAAGCCAGCCCTCTCTGTCCGGGTTGAAGAAGGTGTGCGTCAGGTCGTTGCCGTCGTCCTCTGGGATTTTGAAGGGCTCATTTTTAATGCTATCATAGAGATTCTGGAACAACACACAGGATAAAAGTAAAGTAAGCTCACTTCAATCTCTTCAATGTGTTCATTTTGTTGTAACTTAGCCATTTCCCAAAACAAAATGTAGATCTCATGGTACCCTGAGCAGGTCCTCGGGGAGGTCTCCCCCCTCGTTGATGCCTCGGTTCATCGAGATGAAGCGGTCCAGTCCGGGTTTGTCCCTCACATTTGGGTTGTGGAGGCTTGTGTTCAGCATAATGATGGCAAATGACAGCACATAACATGTGTCTGCAAACAGGAGAAGAAAGAGAATAAGACTCTAGTTCCACACAAAACATTTGATTATTTACTACATTTTAAATGAATATTAGAGAGAAACAGGTTTGGGCTTTAGTGAATAGTTCAGAGTCTAAATAACTATTTGAATGCTTTTTTTGCATGTCTTCTTATTCTGCGTAATCCCTGTATTTCTGCACAATTGCAGGGTGGATTAGGCTTCACTAATATGGTATTATGCTATTTTTAGAAATAGATTCCAGTGGTGGCTATGTAGGATTCTTTTTTAATAAAGTCCAAGTTAAAATGTATTGAAAAGAGAAAGATGAAATCACTTTCAAAATGCACAAACTTCCCAATCCCAAAGGAGGCCTACTCCTGTATATCCTGGCATAAAAAGACACCAGACATTCAAAGCTACTCGATCAAACTCAACAAAAGCTTGGACTGATACCATTATGAGCCTTGCCATGTTTTTTTTCTTAAAAACAAAATGACAGGCATTGCTAAACCTCTTCTTAAACAATTAAAGGAAATCATAAAAGAAAACAAGATGTTTTTACTGAAAAGCGAGGTTTAGGAATTGGCAGACTGCAGGGTTTCATATGAGGACATTTCTGGTAAGGGGCTTGTTGTTTGTGTGAGTGCACGTCTTCTGGGCAGTGCCCTTCCTGTGACCCATCACAGGAAAATAGCACTTTCTTTAAAGTTGGCAGATACCAACCACACACAGAGAAGTCAACAATAGGTTGGTAGCAGATCATCTCAGAGGAAATGCAGAATAACCAGTTTACCGGTGCTCTGGAAGACGCCGGGGTTGCAGTGGCAGTATCTCTGAGCAAAGGCCTCCATCATTCTGTCAATCTTCTGGGCTTCACCGGGCAAACGGAAACTCCACAGGAACTGTCTGCAGAAACAGGTCCAGGTTTAGTTCAAGTCGGAGGGAACATATTTGGCATCAAGGCAGAGTTAATACCGCTCTCTCTTGCATCATTGTAACCCTTTCTAACCTTACTGTAAGTGACAATGAGAGTTTCCATTGTGCCAGGATTATTCAAGACATGTTGTCCCTGGTTCAAAACAGGAAGTTTACCTGAGTGCCTGGACGAGGTTGAGATCAGTGAACTCATGGAGGTCAACGAAAGCCTGAAGAACTTTGAGGTTGAAGTCGTCCCTGCAGAACAGAAAGAAAGATCACAGTTACAAATGAGTGTTACGTTAGGTAAGAAAGTCTAAAGATATTTCCAGGCCAAGCACCTTTCTCCCAGGTAATCTCCGATGGCAGTCTTGTTGAGGCCCTCTCCTTTGTAGAGGAACTGAGCGACGTCCTCCTGAGTGTGTCTGATCAGCTCGTTCTCCACCAGGAACACGATGCCCTGCAGCAGAGGGGAGAAGGGCCTGTCACCACACGCTAAAGACAGAGGGACGGCTGAGTCCACATGTGAAGTATGGAAGCTTTACCTTTTTGGGATCCATGTTGAATTTCTTCCTTCCCATCGCCACATGCCTGCTTTTCTGGAGAGTTTTACTGCAGAGAGCAGACATTTTGAATGTTAGAAAAAATAGCCTTTGCGGTGTTTACATCACATCTCCAACACAAATCACTAAAGATCACAATACTTACTTAACCCTAATACACTTAACATTAATACCATCATTTTTCTTCAAGCTGTTAATTGTCATTTCAACCTTTGATCTGAAATAACGTCCCTTTCTTTTAAAGTAAATTAAATATATATATTAAAACATAAGCTCTCACTGAATTTCTTTTACGTATACCTTCATATTGCTTACCTAAAATAACCACTCTTTACCAGACAATTTATTAAGAACTAATATCCATTAAGGACAAGACTATGATGTCAACTAATGATCAACAGCATTTGTAAGCGCAACAATATGGAGGCATTAAAAAAGATGAACACAGTTGAAAAGGTGATGAAAAAAGCATCAGGGACTGCAGTCAAATCTTTCATTTTGACACAGTAATAAAAGGTGGTAAGACTCCAGCTGAATAGGGTGATCTGAAGTGAATACAAATACCGCTGTTTGCTGGGCTTTGTTAGCTTTTAGGACAACTACAAATTAGAGATGTCCCGATCCGATCACGTGATCGGAGCCGATCACGTGATTTTCAAAAGATCGGAAGAAAAAAATCGGGGATCGGGATTTTCTTTTAATAAATACTTTTTTTAAATTTTGTATTCAATGTTACAAAACAAAAATGACCATGTTCAAGTCTTAAAGTCATCCTGAGGCCTTAGTTTTGGTTTCAAATTACACAACATCATGTATGTGTTGCTTCTTTGGGGCTTGTTTTCATAGACCTGGTTGCTTATTTCTCTCAAATCTGGCAACAGAGTGGGCAGCAGAGCTGAACTGATCCAATTTATTTATCCAATATCCAATTTAAATAAAAAAATAACCTTAAGGGACAACTTGAATGCTTTTTTTCTTTTTTTTCTCTTAATGCATTGCATAAAGATCGGATCGGGAAAAATCGGTATCGGCAAATTGTCAAAATCAAATGATTGGAATCGGATCGGGAGCATAAAAGGTGATCGGGACATCCCTACTACAAATACATAATTGTAAGTGATAATGTATTTGAGAATGTTGAATAAAAAAAACGCGCACATTCTGGCGATCAAGAAGCCAGCTCTTGTCATTTTGTCCTGTGCAAGAACTGAGCATCTTCTTCTTCCTACCTGCCCTCTGTGCTGGTCTCCAGTCCCTCCACCTCCATAATGGCCTCTCGTAGTTCCTCCCGGAGTCTCTGGATCTCCTGCAGCAGGACGCCCTTCCTCCTGCGGATGTCCTCCAGCTCAGAGCGCTCCTCTGGGCTGAGGTCTACTGGGACTGTAAGGGAAGAGAAGAAGAATGAGTCCATTACGGCTGAGGCAGAAATAACATTTTGTAACGGTACGCTAGAAATCTGACACAAAAAGGCAGATTGTGTCTTTATTAGTAATATAAAACGCCATGAAAAACAACTCTTTTGAGAATTGCATTGTTTCTCAATTTTGCTATGAAAGACTCAATCTATCATTATCTTACAATGGAGAGGATTGGGAGAAGCGTTTAGTTACAGTGACGTCTGTAGTTGGCAGTAAGAAGACACTCGGTGAAGACATGTACATTTGTTTTAACAATTATAACTTTTTATAATGGCAAACTTTGTTCGTACTAGTTTCCGACAGACAGGTTGAATAATAAAGCATTTATCCAACAGACTAATCTAACAGCCAACCCCAGCTCACTGCTTCAACATCCAGATGAGTTTAAAGACTGCCTAATCAAAATCACGGGAGATATATTTCTTTGCTCATCACTAGTGGTTTCAAGCGGAGCAATTAGTTTGAGTTGTATTTGGTGGGTGAAGAGATATACTCGTCTGATATTTCATCCAATTCCAAAACTAAATAAATATAATAAAGGTGAATGAATTGTCATTTGAGAGACTCATTACAAACCTTCTTTATTCCAACTACTTCAAGAGAAGGTAGTCAGTCACTTTGCAAAGTGTCAAGTGAGGAAGAGTGACATTTACACCGAATGCAGCTCCATCAATCATTTCATTACATTTAAGATGTAACATAGGTAAAACAGAAGTATAAAGCACATTTATGTTCTTGGCATCTACAAAGGCTGCAGCATACACATTATATTATGGTATTAAGCATGTACGTAGATAAAGGTTACAATCACATGGAAGGCTGGTTGATAGACTTCTTAATTATAAAGCATCCTTTCAATCATTAATAACCATTTAAAAGTTTGTTTCCCGTGGTTTCAAAGTCTACTTTACAGTCGAGTTACACAACTTTCTCAAAAGGTATTTACCAAAACGTGACTCTACCTGTCCTGTTCAGGTCAAGACCATAAACCACTAGGCTTTACCTCGACTTGACAAAACTAGACCAGACAATCCCAGAGAAGCTTACAACTCCTAACAGTTTCAGATTTGGAAAAGCTTGATTTTTATTGGTTAAAATGCAAATAAGGTAGATTTCACCGTTATTTTTAAACCAATATTACATTGAAACAAGTATCTTTTATTTTCCAATATTTGAACTGTGTAAGAAAAATACATTTTCTTTAATAACTTGGTTCAATGTGGTCAAGGTAAGAAAATAGCAGTGACATCTGCCTTTTTCATATATTCACTAAGAGCATAAATATGTAATAAATATGTCAGCCGGTTTCACGCAGAGTTAAAGCTTTACCTAATATGTCTAAAACGCTTTCACAACAGTAAGAGGAGCTCAGGAGCAGGTTTGTGGTGGAGTGGTGTTGTAAATCACCCTATGGCTTTTTCAATTATTGTCAACTTTTAAGTGTGGGAACTGGGAAGACTACATGTTAGAAACACATCAAATCTTAAGGCAATACAAATAAAAAAACAACAACAGTAGTCTCCAGATGATGAAAGCCATGAATAAATCATGTTGAATAAACAGCTCTCAGTAGACTGGAGTAACGCTAGGTGTACTTTATATACTGGCAACTGAACAGTGGTGGATAGTAACTAAGTACATTTACTAATGTATGATTTTGAGGTACTTTTACTTGTACTTTACATCAGTGTTTTCTGATTACGCTTCCTTATGCTTCTTCTTCTTCTAACACATTTTGGAAGCCACTATTTTTACTCCACTACATGTATTTGACAGCTTTAAATACGAGTTTTTCAGATTAAATGTATTAGCTAATACAAAATATAAATCATTTGTTAAATACACTTTAATAATAATAAATGATACGTTAAATATCATGCAGCAGTATATAAAGCTATTCTAATCATCCAACATTGACCAGCTGTGGTAGAGTGTAGACACATTAACGTGTAAAGTAATTTAATATATGATTCGGAAATGGGCCATTGAGCATCATTGTTGGTACTTCAAGTATATTTGAATACTAGTAATTTTACTTGAGTAAGATTTTGAATGCAGGACTTTTACTTTTATCAGAGTGTCTTCACAATGTGTATACATGTCCCACAACATATGGATTGATGGTGTGTGAAAAATGATGATTCGTGATCCCGCAAAGCCTCCATCAGCAGTGTGTTTAGTCTGAAACTAACAGCTGCTCTAAAACACCACCAACCACGCCCACAGTCTGCATCCACTGTGCTGTTTGATTCATACTCCACCAGACAGACAGGCTACTGGTTACAAAACCAGAACAATTGAAATGAGCAAACCTATCTTGCTTAACTCGAAGGTCTTAAATGTCCATCGAGGTTAGCTGAAACCTTAGCTCCGAGCACACAGAGACATTAATCAATATTTAGTTGGCGTCAGGCTAAGCTAATGCACCGCTGTGGCTCCTTTTACCCTGAATGTGGTTTAGGTGTTTACGCACACTTTATGGAAAAGACAGAACAGGCTATATGGTCAATATGGGTCATGTAAATGTTAAAAGGGTTGAGCACTGTCACACCTGAGCAAATACACCGAGCCAGTAGCTACAACTAGCCACAGCTAGCTAGCGACATGCAGATATCTCGTTAGAAAGCTCACTTACTGTAGTCCAGGTCATCCATTTTTGGTGCTTTGCTTTTAGGCATTAATAGTTCAGAGTCGACTGTCATTCAATCCAGAAATGTAAGGATATATAAGTAAATATATCCTAAAAACTAAGGTGGAAAAAATAGAAAACCCCTGATGTCGAAATGTTGGGCCGGAGACAAAGAAGGTGGCGACACCGGAAGCAATGTTCTACATCCGGTCAGTTGTTTTTCAATATAAAACTATACCTGTCACACAATCACACATTACATTAACGTTAAAGGAAAGGTGTTTTGGGTCCTGGCCATTTCACTCGGGAAATCTATTCGTTTATTAATGGGCAATGTGTTAATGATTTAATATTCATTTTTTTTAAAGATATTGTACCTTTTCTTTAAATCTCAGAATTACTTGATGTTGTGGAAATATTGTCTTTGGTACACTAATGCTAATAAACTAAAGTGAATGAAATAAAGATTGTTGATAAAAGAAACTGATTGTATTATATAGATTTAAAGACTCACTGGTGTGACAAAAGTACAGTACATTTGCTCCAGACAAACCTATCAGGTTACATTTATTCAAAAATCACATATAACTAATAACTGTACATTGTGTATGTGCATATTTCATATATTCACATTATTTTTATTAATAATTAGAATTTCATTACAGGCAGTCCACTACAGACATCTTAACAGCATTATCAATTTAGGGGTTACACCATAGGTTGTACCCGACATTGTCCTATCAAATGTGCCTCACTGCGCTATGGCCATAGACAAAACATGGTTCAGATATGTGAGCTAGATTACTTAGCATTGAGAGCTAACTTTTTGGTATAAAACGTAATGAAAGTGAAAGTATTTTGTTCTATTTGGTACTGTTACAAGCCTTAACCCAAAGTGTGTATTTACATGATGAAGCTGTGTGAGGGCAGAGTAGTTAGTCAAGTTGAATTGTGTGTTCTGAAGAAAAATAATAATAATAAAAGAAGAAAAATAAATGCCTGGTGAGCAAAGAGTTTTACTCAATTTTCTGCAGTCAGGTTTAAACAGTTCATGATCAGCAGCCAGCATTTACATGCTTATTTTACAAAGGCATTGATTTGTCCAGGTATGACCAGGACATACAGTATGTAGTAGACGATGACCCAAGCAGGCGGCACATAATCGTACTGATTGATACACTGCACATGGTTTTATTAATCCTTTTTCCTGATCAAGAATATCAGCAGGGTTTAATATTGCATTTAAGAAAAATAATTTATAAAAAACGACAATTCCTATTATGGGCTCCAGTATCTGCGGTTTGGTTTCACTGAGGAGCCTATAACCATCTGAAACATGTTCTCAAGATACGTTCCATTCAAAACCCAATCCATCATTCAGCGGATTAATTCTGCTGCCGGGTGATTCTTCAAGGGAAAGTTGTTTTGTGTCCATTTTAATGTATCTCTTGATCATAAATCCGCTAGATTTTAGTGTTGGGTCCTTGTTTGTCTCTACGAAAGACTTTTAAATGAATGATGATTCCATTCAAAAACCGTTCAAAAACTGTTCAAATCGAGACAATACATATTTCAGGCTAGGACTGCAATGCGAACAATTTATTATAGTATCTTGACTCGGCTATTAATACAAGTGCATCAATTCTCTAGAACAAAGCATTGTGTCAAATTCTGCGAAACTCTGAAGATGTGTCTAAACATTACAAAGCATTATAGTGTTGTGATTTTCTGTGTTCCTTCAACTCCAGTTATTGTGCAAATTAAATGCACTACTTGCTATTTAACAGAGAGAAGTAATGTCTTCTAAACTTCCAATTACTCAGAGATAGTGATATATATGCGAGAGATCAGTGTGATTCTGAAACATTTCTTTAAAATTCAGTCTAAAACCACTGAAGCTTGCTACGTTCAGACATGTTCTAGATCAATATGTTGTACATTGTGATAACATTGACATCATAATCGTGCATCCACTGGCAAAAAAAAAAAAAGACAGATTATTTTTCAAATGTCATTAATGGTCGCCGCTCAACGGCTCCTCTGCTCATACTAATGAACTAACCCTGAAAAGCTTGATGGCACTGCTCTACATTGAGTCACTTGCATTGACAGCATTAAAGTGTACAGTTCTCCACTGATGCTTAAAGCAGTTGGTGTTGTGTGCTCAAAGAGAACAGCAGTTTGGTGGGTCTACCAGTATGTCTGAGTATATAAGCGTAGCTTGGCTTTGATGTAGTGGACGGACACTATGCTAGGTGGACCGACATTAAGAATATTTGTGTTTCTTTTATAACACAGAGCAATAAGGGCAAAGGTACAACTGTACTGTCCAGTGTCAGATAAGGCATTCCTTTCATGGACGGAAGATTTATACTTTGACCTTTGGTCGGAAAGATAAGAAGGTTGGGGCCAATGTTATTGGGATGTTGGCCCAAGTGAATCTCAGTGTATTTGTTGTAGCATGTTAAAGAACACATTTCTCTTGATTTGATCTTTCTATCTCATTAAAAGGCAAAATTCAGGTAGTGCTTCTCTGCATGCATACCACTACGTATACATCCAACACATGCACTATCTGCACTCAAAAAACCCTAAACATTTGATTGTTCTTCCCTCTTACTATTTCAGGCTGTGCAGTTTCCATGCTGAGCGTAATCCAACAGCTGTGCAATGAGGCGCATTTTCCATCCATTTTCAAATTTGCTATTAATCCCTGCAGTCATGCTCCATTGATGCGTGGCTCGGTGGGTTATCCCTTCATTAAACCCCAGGAAAGCAGTTTCTGCAATCCAAGCTATTTTAAGTCTCTCAGATGCTTGCCCTCTCTCAGAGTATAGATGACAAACAGAGATTACATAATTCAGTAGAGTGTTGTGTCCATCAATTTGCTCAACCAATCCCTGATTAGAATCGGCTAATCTTCACTCCAGAGTCACCAACGATGAGACGAGCCAAGGCGGGATGAACCTGTGAAATATACAAAAGGTACATTATAACTAATGACACGTTTCACTTGAACAAATTAACATAACTTGACAACATTAATAAAAGCATAAAGTACATCTGCAAAACAACAACACATTTCCTAAGAAATTAGGAGAAAAGTAATTGTTTGAATAATTAAGGAAATTATGATTAAAAGCTTAAATAAAACTAATTTGCTAAATTCTGCCTGGTGTTAATCATCATAGCTAAAAACAAATTACAAATGAAATACAGTTATTGATTTACTGACCACTATCACTGGCAAAGTCCTATAAGGAATATTACAGTTACATGCAAATGATGTATGGGTGGATCTAAAGCAGAGGTTTCCAGTGAATGGAAGTGATACACAAATCATTAGTTAGTTATCAAAAGAAGGCAGTTTGACTGTTTCTCGCTCTTTCCCAGACACTAATAAATGCTTTTTGGGCAGATTCATATCCCATAAACTACAGTCAGTAAGTGTTGCTAACCTGCGCTTGAAGAGGCCCATAGGGCACCAGTTCTCCGTCCACAGTGAGGGTCCCTCGTGTGGACAGAGGCTGCAGCCTGAAGGCATTGCAGGTGATGTGGCTCACATAGGGCGAGCTCACAGAGTGGTGGGTTCCTCTTTCCATGGCGAAGAACAGTCTCAGGAGAGTGGCTCTGGAGATCCCCGCCCGCACAAAGGTCAGGTGGATCAGCCCATCGTCAAACCTGGCCTGGGGTGCAGCATGAAGATCAGCCCCGAGGTGGGACTGATAAAGGGCCAGGACCAGGACAAACTCCCCTTCAATAGTGATCCAGTCTCTGGTGGGAAGGGGTTGGTCGAGGGGGGGTAACAACTCATCTCTGGGGGCATTTAAAGGCAGTGAGAATAAAGGACGGTTCTTCTGAGGTCCTGCTGGCTCGGCAATGTCAAAGTTAAAAGTTGAGGAGGGTGTGCGTAGCGAGGGGGAGGGCGAGGTGGAGTTCGGTGTGTTAGGACGGGGGACGAGGTAGGATGAAGAGTGGGGGGAGGCACATGAAGGGGAAGATGGGGGTGTAGGAGAAAGAGAAAGGGAGAGGGAGGGAAGCTTC
Organism: Notothenia coriiceps; assembly: GCF_000735185.1. Classification (NCBI taxonomy): domain Eukaryota; kingdom Metazoa; phylum Chordata; class Actinopteri; order Perciformes; family Nototheniidae; genus Notothenia; species Notothenia coriiceps. The sequence continues at coordinate 1,050,602 of NW_011364554.1, forward strand.
GGGGGGAGAGAGTTTGAGTGGGAGTGCTGGAGGAGAGAGAGGGGCCTCGGCCGGGAGGCGTTCTGGTTTTGGTCCAGGGTCTTGGGCTTGTAGAAGGGAGAGTGACGGAAGGGGGAGGAGGAGATGGTGAGAGAACGCTCTCGAGCAACGTCCAGTTGGAAGGGCTCTTTCTGGTAGTAGGATCCGTTCAGGTCCACGTCCTCCACCCCGAAGGACGAGCCGGAGTCTGCGTCCGCCTCCTGGCTGAGCGGCTGGTTGAACAGGGCGTGGGCGATCTGGCTGGAAGGGGCTGAGTTCTTCCTCAGGGCCTTCCTGGTGTCCTGAAAACCCTCTGGGTAAGGGAGACAACCCTCTGGCTCTCCGTCTGCCACTCGCCCCATGTCAACCCCACAGCCCACTCTCTCCCCCTCCGCAGAACCACCACTGCCTTCCCCATCCTTTCCCCTCTCCTCCACCTCCATCTCGCTGGAGTCTGGCTCTACCCTCCCCTCGTCTTCCCTTTCGTCCTTGATCCCCTCCAACCTCTCCCCCCTTCCCATATTGCAGTCTTCCTTTTCAATTGATTCTGAACTCTCGGAACATGTCCCTGACCTCCCTTCTTCTGCCTCCATCTCCCCCTCTCTCTCTCTCTCTCTGTCCTCTGCCAGGCTGCTTGCCCTCACCACGCCAGATCCCCCTCCCCTAGCCCTCTCCCTTCTTCTCTCCCTCTCTTTCTGCCTCTCCTCCTTCTCCCTCTCTACCTCGCCCCTCCGCAGGCTCCTCTGTTCGCTGATGCCCATGTCGGAGCAGGTGCGATGGATGGGCGTTCGACAGTATTCATCCAGGCCTTCTGTGATACTGCGGGAGAGGGGTCTCCTTGGGGGAGGAGGTGTGGTGTCGGGGGAGACGGGGTTGATAGAGGGAGGCAGGTAGGACAGACGACCCTTGTAGGATCGAAGAGACGCAATGCGCACCAGGGTGCCCAGGGTGAAGCGAGCCGAGCCCAGGCCACGATATCTGGAACAAGAACATTATGTCAAATAAATCTTACATGTGTAACCCAACTACTTCTGCTAGATGGACAGCATTAGCACCGTGTGCACAAAATTAAAAGGAAAGCCTGGAAAGTTTAAAAAGACATGTCTCAAGACATTATTTTATATTTCAATAAGGATTAAATCTAACGATATGACTCACATTTATAGTTTTCACTTTTTTTTTAAATAGTTTTTTTCATCCCAATCTTTCAACTAAATCAAACAATGGTTTCTTTTATGCCTTCTCTGCAACTGACTTGTTTGATGTTTTTCCTTTAATATCATGCGCTGTTTTTATCCCTTTTTCTTTAAATAGGTACATACTCTGAAGGAATTCTTGGTTGGGTGAAAAAGGGGGTGAGGGGTAGGGAGAGGGAGAGTTGTGCTGATCTAGCATCTACAGTATGTGATTACATTTGTTTAGCCCAAGGGCTGTTGTGTTACAAAACCAGCAAAGATAATGTTGAAATAAGTACATCTTTCTTTTGGACAAAAGGTGTTATCACAAAAGTCAAATTGCAGGATTAAGAAAGCCAACAGCTGAAGTCCTTACAGTTGAATCAGTTACACACCCACCTCTCACTCTCAATGTCCACATCGGACACAAAGCCCCAGGCCACAGAAAGGAAAGAGAACAGTCTCCTGGGTGCTGCAGGACGACTGTTGACAGAGGGAGGAGGGCTTGTCGTCACGGAGATCACGTCCATGGGTCGGACTCCGCCTCGACAGAGCAAAAAGCAGCAGTTCAAAAGGAGGGGCTCCCGAAGGCACATGTCATACCTGAGGGAGATTCAAAGAAGAAGAAAAACACCCCGATCAGTAAGCTCAGGAGAGAACTGTACAGACAAACAGGCGATACAAAGTCCTATATTCTGTTATTCAGAGATATCTAGGGCTAGATAACGAAGTCATGACACAGACAACATTGTCCTCTTGAGTTTAAAGATAAGACAAAACAACATGTGAGTTTTGAACATGCTCACCCTGCGTGGTGGTTGATGGAGCCAGCCAGGGCATTCCCAGAGCCGCAGGGGAGAATGCCGACAGGTGTTTTTATTGCTTGTTCCCAGTCAGGACGCTCCATCAGCCCATTGATTACCTGCAAGAACACAACACAGAGATTTCAGAAAATCATATCAGTGGACCCAGTTTAAGATACATACATGTGGTCTGAATCACAGGTAAATATATCCACAGTTATATATTTGCTTCTTGTAAATACCCCAGTATCCAATCATGTTTAACCCCCCATAAAAAAAAAGCATTACACACCTCATGCAGCAGGCCGTCTCCAGAGATGATGATGATGCCATCCCACTCTGGGAGCGATATCTCTCTGATAAGCTCTCTGGCATGGTTCTGACGCTCTGAGACAGATATATATTAAGTTAAACCTGGTTAAAAATTAATGTTTTATACATATGTCCATACCTATAATGCTGAAAAAGAGACTTAATCACAGATCCCATTTTCAGCAATATTATTCTTATATATTGTAGTATATTCTCTTTAAAAGGTAGTTCATAAATTCTATTCTAGAAATGCAGCAACTTTAACGTAACCTAATTTCCACCTGGGGATCAATAATGTTATTCTGCGTGTATGTAAAAGCATTGGCATGTTACCTGTCTGTATGAGGTTGTAGCTGATGTTGGCCTCTCTGATCATTGGCAGGATGTGTGTCTGACACCACTGCATGGCCTGGCCTCTCCCACTGAAGGGATTGACCAATAACAGTAGTCGCCTGGGACGAGGTAGCAGACTTCTTGAAAATTCTGTATGAAAAAGAGCATGAATTAGTCAAAACTCACACTGTTTTTTTTCCAGAATAAAGAAGGGAACTAGAGGTTATCTGCATCTTAGAAACAAGCTAACAGGGAGCTGTCATCACAAACTGTTGCCCAACCCTGGATCCTGAGTGCATTCAACCATTTAGCTTCATCTTACCTCACAGAATTCACTTCACACTGCATAATGGATCACTTGAGAGCGCGTCTGTTAATCATTTAAATTCACTTACATGCTTATATAATAATAATAATAATAATAAAACAACATGGGATTTAGCGCTTTTCCTAATGCTTCATTGCTCTTTTATCAGCCCAGTCTTAAAGCTCAAATTACATAATCACCTTCTCTAGCTATCTCTGAAAATCTATCAAAGATTTAGTATGGTACGGATGGATGCCAGCGGGGAAAGAGATGACATGACTGCACTCAGATAATCCTGGATTAGCCAACAAACAACACAGAGCATATCACCAGAGCTAACCACAGCTATAATGTCCATACGCATTCAAACTCCCAGACATAAGACAGGCTATGAGGAACAGAAACTAGTGTTGGAACAGAAGGCTGGGAACACTGGGAAGAATGGGGTGAACTGCAACGGAGTAGGAAATGGGGCAGGAGCAGACAAAAAGCAAGAGAGAGTGTTGTGATAGGTACATACAAAACAAGTGATGGAGATGAAGGAGAATTAGGGTTAAAGATTACGTCTAAAATTGAGGAAGGAGACAGGAAGTGATGGGAAACGTGACGCCTACGGTCGGAAAAAGGATAAAAACACACACACTAAAGTAAACACTGAGCGGTGCCTTGCTATCTGTTAGATTATTAAGGCTGGGGGATACAGGGCTTGGGAAGCGGTGGCATGCTGCAGCAGCCCCACCCTCTTCGTCTCTCATTTGACACTGAATGATACCAGCCGTGTGTGCAGGACAGATAAGGGTACAAAAACAAAGTGATATTACATAAATGTGAGATGAAGCTGAAACAAACAAACAATGGAAAATCCAAACTAAATAAATAAACTAAATCCGAAATAAATCGCACAGCCTCTTACCCTGCATTAGTGTTAATCTCTCTTAGTGTTTTGCTACATAACCCCTAAAATGCTGAACTTCTCTTGGTACCATTTGTGTCGTCTACTCAGTAGTCTTGGGTCATTGTGACAATAAGCTATATTTAGAATGCATTTACAAAGGAGGCATAAATCAAGGTGGCATGAGGCGACATTGTGTTTCCATTTAGTAAACACAATGACTTCAAAACTCTTTCAAAGAGACAAACATTATGGCCAGTCAAAGTCAATCACTCAAGTACAGTTAACTAACCATGAACTCAAATATATAGCTTTCAAAACTACAGCAAGAACACATATACAATTGACGTTATTGTGCTAGTAGTCAGCACCAGTATGGTCCTGTAACACAGGGTTTGTACCTTTTTAGGAGACAACTAAAGAACTTCTCAAGCTCTTTCAATGTATTTAAACTCAAACTTTGCAGACTGACTCTAATCATATCTAAATGGTTAGCGTCAATGCAGTTGCATACAACATTAAGTTTACATACTAACTTTATACCCAATGTCTATTGTCACCGATGCAAATCAAAATCAATAGATTGTCACTAGTTTATTTGAACAGAAGTTCATTTGAGTTTTTTTAATTGTATGTTTTGGTCTGTTCCTTTTCTTGTGAGGCACCAGGGGACAAGAATCACATATGACAACACAATTGTTTCATTTCAGTGATATTGTGTATGAAGCACCCGATCATCTAAAATAAAGACATTTTCAAGGATTAACTTAAAATTCGAGCATATTCCTAATCTTAAACAGTTAAAACTAGTGAGAGGCACACTCACCGGTGTCAGCAGTGACGGTCACGTCTCGGAGTAAACACTGCACAGCAGCCGACCACCTCTCAGCCTCAGACCTGCTTTCTGCCAGGTAGGCCCTCACCTGCCTGCGTCGAGAAACCCCTTTCCGCCGTTTTCCTGGTGGGTACCAGTACAGCACGAGGAGGGGCGGCGCAGGGGCCCGGGGGCAGCTGCACCCCACCAGCTCTGATAAAGGCAGCAGGAGACGGGCCTCCTTCCCTGACCGTGGTGACAGCCGCTGGATATGTATGTGGGTGTGGGTTAGGGTCAAGGCATAGTTGGAGGCCGGAGACGGAGTAGGGGAGGCAATGGGGGACAGTCCGCCCGGACCACCAGGGCTGTTGGGGCAGCTGTTGTTGTTGCTGTTGCTGCCTGAACCCCAGCTAGCAAACTGGCCGTGAAGCAGTGCTTCTGCCGTGGAAGGTGAAGACGGTTCTGGAGATCGCATCTTCACTGCTAAAGCGGACAAGGCTTATCGGGAAAAAATGTGAGCTTAAGGGCTGGATTTTCTACAGTTAGATGCTTGAGGAGTTGTCAGTCTGAGAGATTTATCCCTGAAATCTCCTCAAAATCATTCTTCCTTTTCAATGTTGGGATTCAAGAGTCTCTTAGTTTCTGGTCTGTCGGTCCATTTCAGAAGTATGTCTTCATTTCAAAAGAAAAAAATATTTCCAGTTTAAAGGATCTTCTGTTCAGAGTATGTATCCAGTGAAGATGGGAACAGCTTAAGATCAGTTCTTTGTGTCACAGTTAAAAAGCTCTCATGTCTTCGTCCAACAGTTTGATCTGAAGAGCGTCAGCCTACACAATTTACTGCCAGTGGAAAACGAGTGAGCAAATCTCAAACATACTTAGAGAGCACAGAACTTACAAAATTATATTTTCCACTACAAGATCATTCATTTACACAGAAGTGTTCATCACAAAGATTGCATAAGTACAAAAAAAATGTTTACATCACAACTTGAAGCCGCCAATGCGATAACAATATAAGGCAACTGAGCAGCTCCTTGACTTTACAAATAAATCTTCAAATAATTACACAAATGGATAAAACTCTTGGTTGCATTGAAAAAGTGATTCACTAAGTATGAATAAGACAAACAAACACACCTTGTTTGAACAAGGAGGCTACAAAATTAAATTAAATTACTACACAAGTAAATAATTCTGTGTAGAGGATGTTGCATGATAATTACTGGCCCACGTGTAATTAATGCCACAAAGATAAGTGCTGGCTTTTTCAAGACCTTTGATACCTCTATTGCTGTCTTTAATCTCAGAGATATAGGAGGCAGACAAGAGGAGTAACTAGGCCAGTCCCCAAGACAGTAGTAGCGTGATACATTTAAGTTTCATCCAAACAAATACACCTTCATTATCTGTTCTCCACGAGAACAGAGTCACCAGATAAGACAAATGGAGACTAAACAACGAAAACAAACACAAAAAAACAGAAACAAAACAAAAGACAAACAAGGAGACAGTTTCAGGTGTGTCCTTAATTTATGTCATGTTAATGTCCTTGAGTCATTCCTCACGTTCCCTCCCAAAAATCTTTGTTCCTGTATTACACAGAGGAGGAGAAAAAGACATAGGTCAATTGTAGAAGTGGACAAAACAATAGCAGAACTTTAAAGTATGGGTGACTCACCTACACATATTTAAGATCAGATGGTAAGATTTTGATATTAAACTAGAACAAAACGTAATAGATTTAATGTCTGTAATTCAATGGGATTCGACTGTACAAAGGTGAATATTGCAGACATTTTTACAATAAGAGTAGAACAAGTACAAAGAAGAGCTGCCATGATAAGAGAAGGAGATTACAGGTTTCAGTATGAAGCAATACAAGGCCCATCATGCCCCTTGACCCCAAAAGGGTCTGAGAACACAATGACTAACAGTCACACATCCTCAACAGCCTTGCTGAGACACCACATTATTTATCGTGTAAGGTACAATGAGACTGACCACGTCTGGTTGCTATTTTATTTCTTAAACTAAAAGGGCTTTTGTGCAACAGGATTTGGGGAAACGGTGTCTCGACTCTTTCACAATTTAATCTAAGATTGAGCTATTTGCTGACCTACACGGGTTTTTAGAGATTTTGCATCAGCAAGCAACAATCTCAAATTGTTCCCACAAAACTAATACAGTTCACTACCAACTACACTTCTGTATTCTGTGACTCACTTAAGTTACATAGTTTCTGAAAAGTGTTATGGTATAATTCATATTGAGTAGTTAATTATTATCATGAGTGTTATGTACAGGTATATAGATGGCAGTAATGTCAAAGCTCCAAGTCACCAGGGTCCAGTTAATTAGACTGAAGAGCGTCAAAGTACAATTACTGGACTATCACAGATGGTGAACCCTAAATTAATAAACTGGTTACATCGTTCTTTCAAATGTTATAACAGTCCGAAAACATTATGCAAGCAGAGGTGCAGACAGAATCAATACTTGGCTGATGTCCTGTCTTGATAAAACTCAAACAAAAGCACCTCACTGATGCCCATTGTTGCACCTTATGTCCTTGAAATGGAGGGCGGGACACCCAGAAATAATATCAGCAGGCTAATTTTGTCCCCCACACAATGGGGCTGTTGCTGAGTGGCATCTGGGTATTTTGGGCAAATTTCAAGTTAGCTTTTTACTTTGAACTCAAGAGTATACTCAGTGTACTTAAACACTTAACAGCGATGTTAATTAAGAGCATGTCTAATAGATCACTACAACTACTGCAACACTCAGCTGCACACATTTTAACCAGGAGCAGAAAGAGAGCACACAGTTAGATTTTATTCTCATTTTATTATTTGTTTTATTCCTGTTTTGGTATTAAGGGTTCTTTGTCATCACAAAGCAATGCTAGACTGGTTATTACCTGGGAAGGGGGAGATACAGTAAAGCACTTTGAGTGAATTTTGTGTATGAAAAGTGCTTTATAAATAAAGTTTGATTAGATGACGTAAAGTAAAAAAAGCAAACCGTTAAACTTTACCGATGACATCCACCCAATGTTAGCTGTTAGCATGCTGAACAACTGAACTCTGGCTGTAGTTCAACAGTTACAGCAGAACTACACCGAATAGCCATTTCCATAACTGTGGCAGCCTTTGAAATAACTATAAACATGCAAAACGGCGTAAAAACTTACGAATCCTGACGTTAAATCAAAGGGATAGGCACCGCTTGCTAATGTTGTGACTACAGTAGCTACTGTAAACTGCTAACTGACAAGCGCAACACAGCAGTCAGTTAGCAGTGGTTCGCAGCTTTTAGCCTAAGTTAAAGCTAACTTAAGACAAAATTTCAGTTTTATTCTCTTGAAAATTACCAGTCATCCCCATGGGTGCACGGAAAAGCCCCCATTTGATAGTTCAAGTCTGATATGTTGATTGATGAGGAGGTAGCCAAGTTAACGCAGGTAACAACGTTAAGCTAACTGTCGGTTTAAACTGACTCCATGGAGCCGGACATTCCTAACTTTTAAACACTTATATTTGTGCTACCTCCGGCTTAGAAAGAACAACAATAATGTAAAATATCAAAGGAAAAACAGCCAAAATTACCTCATCTTGTCTCCCCCTCACGACGACAGATAGTCACTGAATGCTGTAGCTCGGTGCAGGAAGTGTCTGGAGACGCAGGAGCAGCAGCTTTGAGCGGCGGAGAGGAAGTCCAATGGCGATAAGGAAAACATTGCAACACCCACCGACATTCTCCAATCATTTACAGGACAACACTTCCTGGACAACTCATTTTACCCTTGCACAGTCATAATCAATACTGATCAAAACATTCCTGACGTCAGATTTACGTGAAAACCTCAGTGACTATAAAAGGAAATAATACGGTTCTGAGGGACGGAAACAAGTTGTAAATGCGAGATGTTTTATCTTCATCCTGGTCCTCTGCCGCTGTGTTGTTGAACGTTTCATTTTATCATTAACGTCAGTGTGTGATATATTTATTTGCCAGGGTGTGCAGGTTGTCCAATAAAAAACACAAGACATATTCATTTCGTACAGTCGACCGTTTATTTTGTATCAGATTGCATGGAAAACAAAGACACAGACTAGTTCTTGTAGCCACACCTGGCTCTGCGACCACGAGCCTTCTCGAACTTCCTGCCCTTGGAGCGGATGTAGGGTCTGGAGGAAAATAAATAAAATCAAGTTTAGTATATATTCATTAAACATGTTTATAGAGCAATATAAAAAATTGTCTATAATTAAGTCTAAATTCTGCTGCATTAACTTTTCACTTGGAACGACACATTGAAAAACATTATGCCTTGTATCAATTATTTTCCTTGGTACCATTTTATTTACTGCACACGAGTCAGAAAGACTTTTTGTCTATGTAAAATGAGGGCCTTTCACAGCCTTCTTTTAGCAAGTCCACAAAGGAGAACTAAAACATTTTGCAGTGTTGCTACCAGAGGATGGCAATTACAATTGTTTGGTTCCATAACGAATACGTTTAATAGAAAAAAAGGAAAATGTTATTGCTCATAATGATTAATTTAAGCAACAGTTTACCTAAGTTTTGCCAGGCGCTTATAATAACCTTCAAAGTGCATTTAGTTAGTTTTAAAATACTATAAACATTTTAATCTCACTATCTGTTAAAGGGTTTAAGAGTCATCATTAAACAGTTTTGCCTCGAGTGCTAATTGCTACTCCGTTTTACTAGGCAACGATTGAAACTCTTTTTATACTAAGGAGGCATCGAGTTTCTTGTGATTTTTTTTGTGTACATTAGTTTGGTTACTACCTATAATGTGTAAAGTATAATCCACTACTACAAATGATGTATACAACAACATTGACCAGAATATCAGACAACTAGTGAAACTAGGGCAGGATGACGACAGACAGACATCCCACAACAGAGTGTTACTGAAGAAGCTGAAGAGTCAGACAACAAAAGCTGAATATGTTAACCCACTTTCCAGAGCATTTCCATGAGAATACCATAGTAAACTGGTATCAGACTATTTTAAATACTAGTGTATAACAATTATTTGTTTAGACACCCAAACTTGAACATTTTGTTCTGTTTTTCTGTGTTCACATGAACTGTGTACATACTTGGTGTGGGCGTGAGGAGTTCCAGGGGCTTTTCCGAAATGCCTGTATACCTCTCTGCCTTTACGGGGTCCTGAAGAAAAAGACAACGGTTTAGGATTTAAAGCAAATACACCATTCAAAAGGTCATTACTAAAAAGTATTTCCACACCGCCATTCATAACACTTTCACCTCCTAATAGCAGAGATTATAATATTACAACATAGTTTCTGTTGCACATAAGCTGATTAAAAATGTGCGATTCCATTTGCCGCATTATTGCTTTCCTATTTTATTTGTGATAAATAGCATTTTTAGCAATCTAGCCTCACTTCTTTCTGTTCAGCATTATGAATGCCATATAGACGCCCAAAGAGATTATTTAATCTAATGTGAGCAATTCTACGGCTGAATATTTCTAGATCGTTGGTTAGCAAGGAAAACAATTGACAAGAAAATAGTCTGATAACACAAAACATGTCTCATCTCCAAAAGATGAATATACAGATTGATTAATTCCCAACTAATGCACCAAATTATTTTTTCCATATAACATTGTCACCCAATGCTGGCAAGTTTCAAATGTGTCAATACTTAACACCTTATGCCTAAACGGAGTTCATACAGAAGATGATAAGATATGAGGGTCTCTTTAGTCTGACAAAATGACCACAAAAACAAATAAACAAAACCCATTATTATGTTTAAGCAGTGATTAATTGCCCATCAGTAAATATAGATAAAAGCCTGCTTTCCTCATTGATGGAGAGTTCTTATCATAATAGCATCACCACACTTCTGTTAAAAAGTGTTTACCCAATCTTAACTAAATCATGCCTAACTACAGTAGATATGTGAACTAATGGCAGCAATGGGGGATTTACTGCTTACAACCTCTTCTCCAATTGCATCATGGTTATTTACCTGACAGCAGCACTGTGCCCTGTCCTTTGGGAGAAGCCAAAGCCAGCTGGTCAAAGGTCATCACCTGACCGCCTGCCTTCAGGATCCTGCGGCGGGCACCATCGGTCACCCTCAGAGCGCAGATCTGTGGGAGGAGAAACAGGACAATCTCAGAGACTTTCACAGGTAACATCACAGCATTAAGGCAAGATGCTTATTGCACTACTTGATGTTTTTAAAAAGAGAAAACCACAATGTAAGGGTTGAAGTCTGCCATTCTAAAAAGAGGGGTTACCTTGAGCTTGGGGATATCCTGAATCCTGACATCATCAGTGACTGATCCCACAATGACAGCGATTCTGTTCTCACGGCCAGGCATCTTCATCTTACGGATCTAGATTCGATAGAAGCAATGTCAGATATTTAGCACACACACAATCACATGTATGAACAGGTCTTATACACTTTCAACTTTAGGACATCTAATCTGGGCAATATCATGAAAGCAGTTATTGGCTGCATTACATGAATGACATCGCGTGTACAATTTCTTTCAAGTTGACCACCACTTCTTAACATTCCCGTATCAAGTGTTGAGGCAAAAATAAAAGCCATATGGGTATTAACACTGACTTAAGTTTTACCCAAATATATTAACAAAATCCATTTTCACACAGAATTCAGAGCCATTGGAAAGCAGAACAGACCCCAAGAAAACAAGTTGTCCAAATCCAAATGTACCAAAACTTCTCCTCACAATAAGAGTGATAGCACTACTACCGGTACTTGAAGTGTATTTATTAAAGTGTACCTAACACTGCCTTTCAGCTTGCTGCTGAAATACAACAAATTGCTTTAAACAAATTACAGGAAATCATTTCACATTATTGGATAGAGAGGTGAACTGAATACAAAAAAGGTACCAATGTAAAAAAAGGAATCAGAGTAATAACACATGCACTCATTTCCTAACCACATTTGTTATCCTCATAAATATATATAAAACATATCGCAGAGTGTTTGACGTGTTTATCGTACAAGTTGGCATTGTGATGATGATTCAAATGTTACAGTCTACAACTAATGATAGTGATAGGATTCATTGGTGACAAGACAGGTTGAAAGATGACAGACTGACCAGGCGGGAGATGGAGATCGGGGGCCTGTTGGTCCTGCTCATGAAGAGCCTCCTCAGGATGACCTTGTTGAAAGGAGCATTACAGCGACGGGCAAGGAACCTGTACAACTGTAAGAAGACAACAGGAGGGTTAGAGAGATCATGAAAGATCAGACTACAGCAGTTAAGATTTACAGAATACCTACACATGTGGTGTTTTTGAAATGAGTCAATCACAACGTGTAAAAGTATATTACCTTGACCAAGAGCCTCAGGTAGATATCCTGGCTCTTAGGCTCCTTCCTGTGTACCTTACGGTCCTTGTTGTGTCTGATGTCAACTCCCTAGAAAAATAAACAGAAACACATTAATAGAATATCAAAGAGTAATGCATTAACAAGCAGATCAGGGTATTTTAGTTCATTTTGTAACGGATATGGGGAAACTATAGCATTTATAGCATTCTCCATTGCTAGACTTGTATTGCACTTCTATGACTGCCATTAAAACACAATGTTATACTATGAGCCTAACTTGTACACAAAAAGTCACTTTCATATTGTTAAATGAAGCAGAAAAACACCTAATGTTATTGCAGGCCGTTTCACACGTTGACACTACACAGCTACATGCTAACACGATAGCCAGTGTAAACAACTCAACACTTTAAAAATTGTGGCTTAATTTTACATTTGGTAACAAACGATAACGTTGGTGAACTAGAAATGTATAGCTGAAGACAATACTTTGCACTATGAAGCACTTTAAGAGCCCGTTTTTGACCAGAGTCAATGCGTGGACCGGCTGCCTGAACATCGGCACCAAACGGGTAAGTTAATATACTTTACATAGTCAAATATCACAAAATCATGGCAAGACTGTAACGTTCATTATGTTTACAACAAGTACAGCCTGTCGTAACAAACATGAGATGTTTTAATTCATAGGATGATCGTGGATAGTCAAGCTTTTGTATTTTTCATTTTCTACTAGCAGTACCTACCATCTTGGGCTCAGGGCGAAAAGGGAAAAGGAAGAGCCGAGGTCTCGCGATAAACACTGGGCTGAAATCTCGGGTCTCTGATTGGTTACAGAGGACGGGCTTTTTATGACAGCGCCTCTAGTGGTGCAGAGACCTACTTGCACACATAAGAGCTATTATCAGGTAGGGCAGGGGTGTTAAACTCAAATACACAGCGGGCCAAAATTAAAAAATCGGTACTAGTCGAGGGGTTCAATGACCGGACTGGTTCAATGTTTATTGCAAAACGTATTGAAATGAACTTATTGCACATATTAAACCTGGAACTAACACAGTTTAAATCATTGCCAATAAAAACAATATTAAACATTAAATAATCAGTTTCATTCATTTCTTATGGCTCTATCTACAGCTTCATTTCTTATGATTACATTTTTCCACAGGCCAACAACAGCTTCAAAAACCAAACATGCCCTGTTGTCGCAAGAAAAAAGTGCAGAAGGAAACATCCATTGAAACTCAGTTTGCTGCTGTGATGCTAGTTCAAGCCAGATACTTGGCATCTCATCTTGGGTGCAAGTTCATCAATATTTGGGATCAGGCTCTGAGCAGAGGAAATGCTCAGGATTGAGTGAAGGTGTGCGTGCAATATACCAGCGGGCCAAATCTAATAGTAATTACAAATTATCCTGCGGGCCGAAATTAAATCCACCAAGGGCCTTGAGTTTGACACATGTGATGTATTCTATCTAGGGTATATATTTTAGTATGTATTTATTATACAAAAATGCAGCTGATAGTGTTTAACAGTAAGTTTATACTTTGCTTTTGTTGTTTAAATGTAATAGATAAATAACATAATATAAGATGGTAATTTCCTCAAGAGTTTCATTTTATAAAAGTAAAATATGGCTAAATTAAGGACAAAATGGTTAGATACTGTCCGCATTCAACTAAACAAAACAATTTGCAGTAAGAGGCTACACAAATATAAGGTTAAGTGTCAGGCTGTTTATGACAAAAGGAGATATATATACGATTATACTATTTTCTTAAGACAACGCGAAAATAATTTTTAAATAGTTATTTTTTATTGGTTAAATATGTAAACATCAATAACATTATTCCAGTAGGACATACTTAAACAGTTAAAGGATCATTAAATATTAATAGCATGATTAAAACTCTGTTTGTACAATATTATACAATTTTGATACAATTCTGTTTAAACAAGAAACAAATTACAGCTGAACAATAATCCATAGCTAATCAACTGTTCCCCGGAGATGTGACCTTTATCCTATTTTTTTAGAAATTTCCCAATTTGGAATCCCCACATATTTCTATGTATTCCCTCCCTTGTTTTCTCAGTATAACTTTGACACCCAATCCTGCCTTCAAAAAACGTTTTAATGTCACAGTTGTTCCACACAAAAACATTCGTCATGGAGTTGAGGATCTCAGGTTTATTCAAGTTTGTTGTCACTCTGCTGTCTGAGGTGACACAGGAAGATGGTGAAAGTCAGCGCGATGCCTCCCAGAAACACTGTGCGAGCCACAGGAGGAACCAGGGTGAAGTTCACTGCCTGCAATGGTGGAAGAGATGGAAATATTGTATCAGCATGTACATTATTTGAATATGTAGCCAGAAAGTAAACAATGATATAATGTTTCACCTGCATTATTGACCAATATATCACTCCAGTCTAGAGAGAAAGATCAATAGATAAGTGACAGAAAGATGTATTTCTTCTGAGGAATAAATATTTAAATGAGGGAAATTGTATGAATACCTTATAAGAGGTCCAGAACTTCTGTCTCCAGTCTTCAAACACGTCATCCTTGTTTTCTAGTAAACTTAAACCTGAAGAAGAGATTTCTGTTAAATATTTGACTGACTCCTTGATGGATCCATCGTTAAAAACACATGATGTGTGAGCATTGTTTAAACCCTCTCATTTTTAAATATTACTACAGATTTAATGTTTTCTTTTTGATATGGTAAAATGTGTTGTTAAAAATGCAATACTATTTCAGACAAGACTAATTTTTGAATATATTTCCTAACATTTAATGGAAAAAAACATTAGAATAATCCTAGATAAATTATAAACAACAAACGGTAATCTTCAATTCAATCTTCAAAAGAGCCAGCGGGTCAGCTGAACATGCAAACATGTCAAATGCAGTCAAACATTAAACATTCAGTCAACATTGAGCAACATGTGCAATAATAAATGAACAATGACTATATTTCTTTATTTACGTAGGCTATTATAAAAATAGCAAATCAGTGTTTTTAGAATAAATGTCACCCTCAGATTAAATGGGACTTAATAACAGAAAGGAGTTCCCATTTCACAATACAGAGGAGGAAATGTATACTGTAATTCATTTGATTTACTGGGACTTTCAATGCTAAGATTTTAATTGCCAAAACTATGCTTCAGCCATTGTTTCATTTCATTTCAAACCTTTATTTATACAGATGAATCCCATTGAGATCATTGATCTCTTTTTCAAGGGAGACCTGCTCAAGTAGTTCCACATGAAACATAAAAACATAAATAGAACAACAAAAGGACATCATACAGCATCATTTACATAATTATCCACATAAACAGGTACCAATAGCTTCCGATTGAGTAGCATCCAACCGAGTTTTAAAAACATTTAGTGGCACCAGATTGTTCAGTTTCCATTTAATTTGCAGACTATTCCAAGACAGAGGAGCTGCGCATCTAAAAGCTGTCTTCCCTAAGACAGTCCTAGCATTTGGCACATTTAATAAAACCACAGCATTCGATCTCAGGCAGTAGCCACTTACAATTCGCCGTGTGATCAGGGAGCAGATGTAGGATGGAAGTTTCCCTAACATGGCTTTGTATATAAAAATGTACCAGTGACTGAGCCTCCGTACAGTTAGTGAAAGCAAACCAGCCCTTGCATACAGGGTACAGTGATTTTTTATGCTTTACAGTTTGTCACAAATCTTAGTGCACTGTGATACGCAGCATCTAACTTGACCAGGCAATTGGCAGGTGCATTCATATANCGATTTTAAAAGCAATGTATTTCTATTGGTAGTATGTTTCGTGCCTGCAACACGTCTTTTTGTCCGGTCGGGTCTTGGAAGACCGGATGCTGTGTGGTTCATAAAAACATCTTCTTACTCAATATCAAGCCACGATTATTGTTTTGATTTTAAATTGTATAATGTCGGACTTTTTGTGTCGTCTGTGAGGAAAATAAATGGGGCTCAGAGCCTCAGAATACTGAATTTCAAAATAAAATAACCGGAAACAGATACACACCCATTGAACTGATTACCCAAGATCCTCAGCTATGGTTTAAGCTCGGTGTTTGGATTGTTTAGCCGCAATGCACGTTGGGATATGGTGTTAATGCGATATTAAATCCGAAAAAACATTTTTTTTAAAAGACGAAAATAATACTTTAATCCGACTCTGCTTGCTTTTCTCTTTGAAGGTCATCACATAACGGCATTATAATACACGGTTCGGCTGCATTAAATAGTACACATCTGCCGTAGTTCTCTATTTATAGAGCCCTGATTAGAAGACTTCTAGACAAACTGGAAGAACTGCCACCGAAACTGAATAAGTGACGTGCATCATAAATACAGGACTGTCTCAGAAAATTAGAATATTGTGATAAAGTTCTTTATTTTCTGTAATGCAATTAAAAAAACAAAAATGTCATACATTCTGGATTCATTACAAATCAACTGAAATATTGCAAGCCTTTTATTATTTTAATATTGCTGATTATGGCATACAGCTTAAGAAAACTCAAATATCCTATCTCTAAATATTAGAATATCATGAAAAAGTATACTAGTAGGGTGTTCAACGAATCACTTGAATCGTCTAATTAACTCGAAACACCTGCAAGGGTTTCCTGAGCCTTGAAAAACACTCAGCTTGGTTCAGTAAACTAAATCACAAGTATGGGGAAGACTGCTGATCTGACTGCTGTCCAGAGGACCGTCATTGACACCCTCCATCAGGAGGGTAAGACACATAAAGAAATTTCTCAAAGAGCAAGCTGTTCACAGAGTGCAGTTTCAAAGCACATCCACAAAAAGTCTGTTGGAAGGGGGAAATGTGGCAGGAAACGCTGCACAACCAAGAGAGATGACCGCAGCCTTAACAGCATTGTGAAGAAGAGTCGCTTCCAGAATTTGGGGGAGCTTCAAAGACAGTGGACTGAAGCTGGAGTCCAGGTATCAAAAGTCACTGTTCACAGACGTGTCCGGGAAATGGGCTACAATAGCCGTATTCCCATGGTCAAGCCACTTCT
>NW_011364554.1:1067737-1073704 GCF_000735185.1 Notothenia coriiceps
ACAGTAAAAACACTAGATTATGATTACCAACAAAGAGCAGCTGCCATTCATTGTCAAGTTCATGCCATGTTACATGATATTATATTTCGTCTTTTCACATAACCAGTACCTAATAGCCTTCCGATTGAGATTAGCATCCCATACCGAAGCTTTTAAGAAAGGGCAGGGTTTAGCTGGTTCACCCGATTGTTCAGTTTTCTATTTAAACGTTGGGCATGACTTATTCCAAGACAGTAGGAGCTGCCCATCTAAAAGTCTGTGCTTTCTACAGCAGTCCCTAAGCAGTTGCGTCTCCTATTTAATCAAACTCACACTTTCGTTTTGTCATGTTTCGAGTCTCAGCAGTAGCACTTCAATTGTCCGTGAGATCAGGGAGCAGATCATAAAGATGAAGTTCCCTATACCTTGGCTTTTGTATATTTTAAAATGTTACCAGTGGACTGAAGCTTCCGTACAGTTAGTGGAAATCAACAACCAGGCGAGTTCCCGCTATAGCAAGTACAGGGTATCATGTTGATTTTTTTATGCTTACAGTTTGTCACAAAATCTGTGCATGCTCTGGAGATAACACCGCGCATCTAACTTGACAGGCAATTGGCAGAGTGCATTACATAAATACATTCAATCACCATGAAGTCCAGCACAGGTAAAAAAAGGTTCAAGCGGACTAGCCTTTTCCTGGCCTCAAGCGAGAAACAGGATTGTTCCTGTAGAAAACCTAGCATAACCTCAGCTTTTTAAGCAGGTTATTGACAATTTATTATTTTTATTGTGCAATAATAAAGCCATACATTGTAAAACCTCTCGCGCGCACACTTACACAGCCAGCTGGGTCATGTTAGAAATTAAAATCCAATGTTTTGATGGATAATGGTAGCTTAAACATACTCGTCAGTTTAAACCTCTTTTATACTCGAAAACCAGAAATTCTTGTGCACAAGCAGTTAAGCTTTTACTCCTGAAATCCTTCATCTACGGCTTAGCATTTAGCATGTGGCCTAATCATCACGATTTCCTAAAGAGGTGAAATTGAGTAGAGAAATGACGTGGTGGGTGAAACCGAACCTACTGATTTAACACTACAACTAATAGATGTCGAGATATACCATGCTGAATATTTCAAATGAAAGTACAGTTTGATTGAATACATTATTGTTTAAACGAGAGTAGCATGTGACAACATCCGGAACCAAACCAGCCGTGAAGTATTTCCTGTATATTTGGAGTATTCATTACCAGCGTTTAGAATGTGTTACATGAAAAAGTGGATGAAAGAGAATATAAGGAGAAAAGGCGGGTTAAGCATATATTGAATGTGAAAAGTACCAATCCTCTGTTTGAATGCAACAACGGACATTAGAGACGAGGCGAGCAGCACCGGACGAGGGATTCCCTCTCTTCTCTTGCTCATGAGAGCCAGATCACAGCTGTTTTCTGCCGGAACAATATTCTGTCTGTAACACTACCGCGCCTTTTTTAATTAAAGTATCCCATTTGAATCTTTTCAGAGACTCCATTTAGTCTCATTTTAAAGCTTCTCTCCTGGACGCGAGAACAAAGAACATATTTAACAGTCATTAGGGGTCAAATAGATGGGATAAATAAATGGATACATGTTTGGACTTTAATACGCTTTGTGACACACTCACCGATATAAAAGGCACTGATGGTGAGCGGGGCAGCGACCATCTGATCCACCGCCACCTTCCCGGTCACCGCCCTGATCCCGCCCCCCGGCAGCGCGCGCTCCAGCCCCCGCAGCCAGAAGTAGTTGAAGTTGGCATGGAAACAGAACCCCACAGTGGCCACGCGAGCCGTCTGACACCAGTCGATGCCGGGTCTCGCGTGTTCCCCCCCCAGCACGCTCTGCTGTATGACGTCGGCCGAGGCGAAAAGCGCGGTGTAGCCGAGCACGTTCCCGACGTAAGGGTGAGCCCTGAACACAGCCCAGACCCGCCGCATGGTGACCTGCCAGAGTCAACAATAACACAATAAACACTAGGGAAGACTGCTTCACAATATGGACATATTTATTAGCGAGGAAGGCTTTGCATGTGTGCATTATTTTGAATCTGATATTCATTTCGTCTAATTATGTTTTACTTTCAGGAGTAGAAGAAGTAGGCTATTCAGATCTTGTAAAATTGGAACTAGACACTGTAAAAAATAAAGGTAAAATCCCTGCATTCAAAATCTTATTTTAGTAAAGAAAATGCTAGCCTACAACACTACTTTTTTTATTAGGCTAAATTTATATTAATTATCTAGGACTTAATAAAGTTTAAATACAATTTTAAAAATGTGAGATAATTGATTATGATCACTCACTTATAGTGATTTAAATGGCATATCTAAAATGGTAATTGCTGTGTCTTGAACCACTCTAAGTTATGACTATTAAAATAATATTTTAATAGTCATCATAACTTAGAGTGGTTCAAGAGACAGTATTTTAAAAATACAGAATAAGTATAAACTTACCTTTCAGAATATAGCTCTTCTGACCCTCTCCTTATATCACCAGGGCCAAAGACACTCACAGAGCTCCTCTCTGATTGGTTCTGTTGGACCAGAGGGGGAGGGGCTGAGGTCTTCTCACCAGGTCAAAGTTCTGCCACCAGCGCACAGAAAGTGTGATAAGACCTTTATCAGCCTAGAGAAGAATCTGAGAAAACAACATATGTGAGGAACAGCAGCAGACTGAGAGGTTGTGGAAAATACATCCTGACAAGCTACTGTACAGTTACTTATGCACAAAAACTGACTGAAGCTTCCTTAGTGTCCATTGCACACATGTTTTATGGCCTCTTCTTGTACCGCATGAAAGCCACTTGAGTCATACATGTAGACACATAACATCAACTTACCACAGATTTGTGTCACTTGGGGAAGAGTTGAAGTGGAGACCGCAGCAGACAGTGAGCTTTGCAGCTCTCTGGTCAGAAGCACATGTGCTGGTGTCTCTATAAATAGGCCAAATGCCACTCCTCAGTTTCTGTGCTTTGGGTAAATTGCCATGGACTTGTGGAATCAAAAAGGCCAGAAAGGTGTTTGAGAATACAGGGTCTTCTTGTGTTATAGTCAGTGAATTTATTAGGATTATTCTTAAATTTATGTTTTGAAAATACCAGAAAAGTGAATGCCAGTCCTCCCCTATCCCTCCCCGTTTGACTTTTCCAAATAGGTTTATTAAACAGACAGACAGACAGACAGACAATGAGATAGGGTTAGGAAAGAAAGAGAAATATAATCCTAAAAGAAAATAGGGGTAAACATAAGTTCAGAAAAAACTAAAAGATGACCGTAGACAAATGTTTAAAAGTTAGTACATATATCAATAAAAGGCCGATAATAAAATATTTAATAACCTTTCTACACTGCGATGAGTCATATGCTTGTTGTCACATGTTGCTCTTTCCATATTTTATATAACATTTAAATAAGACAGTTAACCAATAACAAGAAACATAGACCACATATCTCAATGGTATTCTGGATGTGAGAGTAACACCAAATCATACTCAACTGAAACTCAGGATGAGGTCAGTTTTAATTACTAAAACCATGAAAGCAAAACATTTTTTTTTATTTGAGTGCAAATGCTAGCCTCTCTCCGCCCACCTGCTTCCATAGATATGTAAAACTCTGTACATGGAAGGTGTGCTATTGAATTGCAAAGGTCAATTAAAGCCACTAGCAACCATCTTAGCTCTTCCCTCTGAGAATGTGATAATTAGAGCCAGAGTTTAAGCTAATCAATTAAGAGCTTGTTAACTGGCTCAACTGGTGTGTTCGTGTCTCGCTGTATTTAACAAGCTGCCTTTGGTGCGACACACAATGGAGACGCGTGCCCACAACTCCACGAGCGGTTGACTTCTCAGATAATTGCCTCTTTCTTTTCAGAGCCTCTCATCGTGTCTCACTTCCTCTTCCACTATCAATTTGTCAAGTTGTTCTCTATTCATTCTGCTGGGGAGGGGAAACGGGGGAATGTGTGCATTTGAATTGAGCGTTTGTGTCACTTGACTTCATTTGCGCACACAGACACACAATACCTGCAAAGACATACATAAACAATGAAATGACCACACCTCCTTCTCTCTGAGGCAGCCTGACAGAGGAGGGCTCAGTCCTCAGTGCAGATTGCAAAGATACGAAGACACACAGCAGCTGACGACGAATAAGGTACAAGTGATTTTATTTTTTATGGAGATGAAGCTGAACAAAACTAAACATAACAAACTGCAATTATTGTATGTGTCTAATTGATCAATCCTCTGTGTCAGTTGGGGTGAGAAGAATATTGTTATTTTTAAAATGACTTGATTTTAAATCCTGCATTCAATATGTTAAGTAAAAGTGCATTTTTATTAGCAGTAACATTTAAATTGAAAGTCAGATTGTGCAGAAAACAGCTATTGGTGTTATATTTGTAACTATTTATATTATTAGATTAGTCTTGCCATTAATATGTAAGCAGCATTTAATTTTGAAGCTGGTTGAGGTGAAGCAGTTTTCTATTCATATATTGTACTGTTGAGCAGAATACCTTTGAGCATTGCATTGTATTTTAGAAACTCAGGTTGTGTATATAATTGCTTTATCTGCATAGTTACAACTGTGAAATAAATTAACTGTTCAAATTACAATTACACCTTTTAATTTAGCACTGAGGAGTATTAAGTAGCATACAAATGTAATTACAATTGCAAGTACCCATATTGTAGTTACGTTTGTACAATTTAAAAACGGTTTTATTTCCAAGAGTGCTACATTGTGCTGGATAGGCTGCTTTAGTTTATTGGCACTAATGAATGCATTATACATGTTATTTAATGTTAGGAATTTGAAAGAGATGCATTCCTAACATATTCCTCATGTTAAATAACTTAAAGTGCATTTCACCTCTATATAATTTTCAACAAAATGTTGTCTTTTCTCACCTTTCTAATCCTTTAAAGGTCCCATGTCAATCAATCAATCAATCAATCAATCAATCAATCAATCAATCAATCAATCAATCAATGGATCAATATTTATATATAGCCCAATATCACAAATGTTACATTTGTCTCAGTGGACTTCACAGTTTGTATAGAATATCAGTATGACAATACGACACCCTCTGTCCTTGGACCCTCACATCGTACAAGGAAAAACTTCCAAAGAAGCAAAAACCCCACAGTTTAAAGGGGAAAATGGGAGAAACCTCAGGGAGAGCAACAGAGGAGGGATCCCTCTCCCAGGACGGACAGACGTCCAATATATGCCGTGTGCAAATCAAAAAGATAATACATTTACAACATAGGTAGACCAAATGTTTGGAAATGCATGTGTCTATAATAAGATGAATCCACGAGGATGTCAACAATCCTTTGGGAGCCATCAGGAAAGTAGTATGATGAAAGTCAGGCAGGACCACAGTGACAGGTTCAGCCAGGACACAGGATCCAGGACTCAGGATCTAGGACACAGGACTGCAGCAACAGGATCAGCCACGTCTCAGGATACCGGCGTAGATAGATACCAAAAAGAAATTTGGGGAAGCTGGTTATTCGGAACATGAGAGTACACAGGTACAGACAGAGAGAAGGAAGAAGTAAGATGTCCCCCAACAAACTAAGCCTATATCAGCAAAACTAGGGGCTGAATTTAATCAGCCCTAACTATAAGCTTTATCAAAAAGGAAGGTCTTAAGCGGATAGGGTGTCTGCCGTCCGAACACAAAACTGGAAGCTGATTCCACAAAAGTGGAGCTTGATAAGAAAAGGCTCTGGCTCCCATTGTACTTTTAGAGACTCTAGGAACAACCAACAACCCTGCATTCTTGGAACGCAATGCCCTAATACAGGAGTCTGCAACTTTTTTGACCAAAAGAGTGCTCCTTTTTCCCAAAAATATTTTTGTCTGGAGCCGCAAAACATATTTCATAGCTTGATAACTTATAAAGTTGTATTTATTGTTATA
>NW_011364554.1:1073749-1082437 GCF_000735185.1 Notothenia coriiceps
CCAGAGTCCCTGGAGAAAGGCCTGGAGAGAGAGCAAAATCCAAGTTGCTTGAATATCCACGTGTGAAGTATCCCACAGTCAGACGATGTTGGGGAGCCCCATGTCAGCTGCATGGTGTCTGGTCCCACTGTGTTCTCATCAAGCCAGAGTAATGCAGCTGTGTACCAAAGAGATTTTAGAGCACTACATGCCCCCCCCCCCCCCCCCCCCCCCCCCCCTTCGTCTGCTGAAAAGCTCATGAGATGAGGATTCATTTTCCAAGCATGATCTGCACCTGCCCACAGATGCCAAAAACCACCAGTAACTGTGTACTGAACATGGCAAATACTGTCCTCGATTGGCCTGACAAATTCCCAACTGACCTGAACCCAATACGAGAATATTGGGTATTGTGAAGAAAAACCTGAAAGAACCACCACCAGAACCCAAACAATGCTAAATAGACTAAAGGCCAGTATCTGAAGCATCCTGGCAATCCATAACACCTCAGCAATCGCCACAGGAACTGATTGCCTCCATGCCACGCCGCAATTGATGCCAGTAATCCGTGCAAAAGGAATTCCCAACACAGTACTGAGTGCATTAATGAACATTTTCAATGTTATGATTGTGTTTTTGCTGTTTAACTTTTTTTTACTTGGTCTGAGGAACTATCTAATTTTTGAGATAGGGATTTTGAGTTTCTTTAAGCTGTACGCCATAAATCAGCCAATATTAAATAATAAAAGGCTTGCAATATTTCCAGTTGATTTGAAAATGAGAATCCAGAATGGTATGACATTTTTGTTTTTTTAATTGCATTACAGAAAATAAAGAACTTTATCACAATATTCTAATTTTCTGAGACAGTCCTGTATATCAGCAATTAAACAACATCTTCAATTTTTCCTTGCATCAACATTAATTCGGCTGACTTTTATGTTTGATCCAATTGGTAGATAGGTTATATTTACACCATAATGGTGCACAGCTGATAGAAAAGGACTTGTAGTTTTTAAATATATTACTGATTTTCTTTGAATATAAGAATATAAATACTGAATTGAGAGAATAGTCAGGGGTTTTGGGTGATGGGAGACACATCTATGGAATCAGAATTGCAATAGCTTACCATTAAATTATGGATATACCTTTCCGTCTATGTTTTACAAAAACCCGTTCGGGTCCAGTTTTGGATAGTTTGCCGTGGTTTCGTTCCATTTCAAAGTGCTGTTTGAAGCTCTGCGTAACTTTGGCGCACTGCCACTCCAACATGCAATCCCAGAGCTTGAAGATTAATCACTGGGTTTTTTCAAGCAAAGGGACTGTTGTCCCAAACGATAGCTGGGGATTATGGGTAGTGTCTTCGGCCATCCTAAACTCCGAAATGTTTTTCGGATTTCATATCGCATAAACACCATATCTCAACGTGCATTGCGGCTAAACTATCCAATCACCGAGCTTAAACCATAGCTGAGGATCTCGGGTAATCAGTTCAGTGGGTGTGTATCTGTTTCCGGTTATTTTATTTTGAAATTCAGTTCCTGACGGACGCCAAAAAAGCCAGAGATTATAGAATTAAACAAATAAATACAAACTAGGATAATTGTGTGTTATTGTTGAGTAAATAACATTGTGTTATTTAGAAAAGAATAACAAATCAGATGGAATTTTTTTTTTTTAAATACATATTTCAGTATTCTGAGGCTCTGAGCCCCATTTCTTTTCCTCACAGACGACAAAAAAAGTCCGACATTATACGATTTAAAATACAAACAATAATCGTGGCTTGATATTGTGTAAGAACATATTTTTATGAACCACACAGCTTCCGGTCTTCCAAGATCCGACCGGACAAAAAGACGTAGTGCAGGCACGAAACATACTACCAATAGAAATACATTGCTTTTTTTTTTTAATCGTTCTGTGTGACACGAAAAAAAGGGGAAAATCGTGTTGGTGAACACGAATCAATAGATTAAATGTCGTGACTATAACATGAAATGCCGTGAGACTGGGTTGAGACAGAAGTGGTTTGTCATCATTATGAAACATGTGACTTTGGTACCCTTAATTTGCAGTTAATTTGCTGTTTCCTATCTTAGTTGCAGATCTGTGCTAATATATGTTGGATGCATTTGAACATGTAGCAAGCAAAGGAGATTTATTTGGGAGACAATCCATGTAAATACTTAACTCAAATATGGTGGCTTTTCCTTTCGTCTGGAAATTATAGTGGATGGTTAATGGAACATATAGTACAAAAGACTATTTTTGGAAAATATTATAAAGCTAACACAGGAGTACACAGCAGCAACACCTGTGCAATATAGAAAGCTACTTTGTGAAGCTTAAAACGTTCAGTAATGTTCAGACGGTGTGAAATGTGTTTATACAACAACAGCTGCCATTTTTAATTTAGAATTTTGATTTTATGACTTTTTGCAGATGTTATTGTGTTCACTGAAGTAATTTTGAACATAGCCTAAGGCACCTTTGCAAACTGCTTTATTTGATGATAAATGGACATAAATCCAATCTATAGGCACTAGGATTTGAAAACATCTGTCTGTCACGATTGAGAGCAGAGCAGGGTGGAACCAAAGGCAGGATTTTCAAATGTTCTCCAGAAAAATAACTTTAATGGCAGGTAATCGACGGAGCAAGGCAAGGCTAAACAAATGGTAAAAAGCTCTCTGACGCACAACCAACAACTACTTACAGAGAACTTAAATACATGCAGGACTAATCACAAGGAAAAAAAACAGCTGGGCAGAACAGGCATGCGTACAAAAAGAAACAGAAGAAACTTTTGATCAAGAATCATGGAGTACTGTAGTTTATCTAGACTGCTGTCCGTGTCCGGTGTCAAGCCAAAAGTCTACGTTGACGTATTTTAACATACGTACATGAGTTAACTTACATCACATACACGTACTTACCTTATCTACATAACTGAAGTTAACCAAACCACTTTATTTTAGTTTTTATTCACAAAGCACATGTTGAAGTTTGTTTTGGATGCACTATTGCTAATGCACTAAATCATATCGGACAGTATCTTTTTTGCCACTCACTTGCAATAACAAGGCACCATTACTCTTCAAGGCCATTTACATAATCACTTGAATATGAGAATGATGAGTTTGATTAGAGAATTAATATCCATTCAAACAAAATCACTTACTAATTTTAAGAAACACAAAACATTTGCAAATGAGACCACATAATGGTTTATTTGAACTAAAAGTGGACAGCTGGTGTGTATGGCGCTTAGAATGAACATTATCTTATTGTGCTTATTGTAAATGAGATGCTAAAATGTGTTTTTTTCTGTCATTTCTTCAGGCCTACACAATTCAGGGACAGTACGCCATACCCCATCCAGATGTGAGTTCTCGGTCTCTTTCTAATACAATCAAGAATTCTACTGAAATCTAAATGATCTACATTTTCAAAATAGTAACAGACATGTTGTGTCATGGACACAATAGCTCTTTAGAAGCTATTAAGAGGCAAGTCATAAATTGCGACTTTCATGAAAACTAATCTCGTTCTTTATGGGTGGACTGAAGCTCAACCGACGGAAACAACTCGTACCAGTTGTGGTTGATA
Organism: Notothenia coriiceps; assembly: GCF_000735185.1. NCBI lineage: Eukaryota > Metazoa > Chordata > Actinopteri > Perciformes > Nototheniidae > Notothenia > Notothenia coriiceps. The sequence goes on from NW_011364554.1 coordinate 1,077,344, forward strand.
ACAAAACATTGACACCTTGTGATATCGATAAAGGCAAATACATTGATGGTAGTTATGATATAGACACCCCTTTTACTTTTGGTGGGCCATGTAGTCTCCATTAATAATCTGCCTTCATCTGTCCTTGTCGTGAGCGCATCTCAAGATCTACCTTGTGTCAGATCCACTAATTCAAAGTTGGGCATTGATTGATGCCGCTTGAGTTGGTGGTTGACGGCACAATCACTCAAGTACAGGCATGACATCCTCTCCCACCCTCATTAAAACTCCTCTTAAAAGGAGGCGAAGGCTTGAAAGCATCCGTCTTCCCCCATTGCTGATGGAAATAATCCACAGCAGGGGATGGAAATCCTGTGACCATGTCGAGGGTTGGCGGATGCTCTGACAGGCATGTAAAGCCAAAGGTTCCCAGTTCTGAGTCATAGTGCCAGATAGAAGGACACAATGGTAATCGAGGGGGCAAATGGGAATGAATTATTCCCTACATTTGGTTAATGAGCCCTTGAGCGAACTTCTTTCGCTCTCCATTTTCTTAAAAGACAAACAAATGACATATGTGTCAAAGAGGAAAGGAATCAGGACCCAAATGCAGAATTCAAGAGGTGGCTATAATAATATAAACACATTTTTTGAATTCAAGCTGGTACAAATAAATACTTTATGAAAAATGGAGGAACCAGCAAGGTCAACCAAAAGGAAAAGTAGCAAACAAAAAGGAGAAACAAACCGGGAGAACAATGGAGGATGCGGAAATCCAGAATATTACAGACAGGAAACCAGGAACCAAACCGAAGAAACAATGACGACAAATTGACAAAGAACACTATAGCGAAGACAGGTATAAATACACACTAATCACCAAAACAAGACACAGCTGAGGAGGGCATGCAAAACAAAATTGGTACTAGGTGTAATGAATTCGACAATCAAACAGGCGGGAAAACACAGAGACGGGAAGTAAAACAAGACAAGACACAAGGACAAAATACATTTCAAAATAAAACAGCAAACCAAAACTTAGATCGTAACAGTGTTTGAAAAAAAAAGGCAAATTACGTAGCAATTTGCCAATCCATGACAGACAATCACCCTCTCTCTTTTACCTCCTTTTCCCTTACTTTTGTCCCCCACCACCCTGTGTCATTGCCTCCTTCTCCTCACCGTTTCTTCACTTTAGTTTCTGTTAATTTCTTGGTGAGACCTGTGTACCAGTAACCTCTTAGTTCTACTTTCCCTCCTAACCCTTCAGCAGTTGACCAAGCTCCACCAGTTGGCTATGCAGCAAACCCCCTTTACCCCCCTCGGACAGACCACCCCTGCTTTCCCTGGTACGTACCCACAAGGCCCTTGAGAAACATTTTTCTCTTTCCCTTCCTGCCCTTATCTCTTTTGGCACAGCATGACTTAACCCCTGTGGTTTCTCTCCTTCTTTGATTTTTTCCTTGTATATATCTTTCTCTTGGCTCTGTCTGATAGTATGCCAATGGTATGCAAAAAGAACAATCTAAAAAAACAGTGGGACTGACTTTCAAACAATGCATTGAGGAATGCATTATCTCTTGGCGACACATTTTTAGGTTGCCTAACTTTCCATTAAAGATGAAAAACTCCCGTGAAATAGGCTGCCCACATTGTTCTGTTTTAACTAACTGAATATCACCCCCACATCCAAATTGAACTTGTTCACCCAACTGAGGATCTCATGAATAATTTCATTTTGATTCTTTTTTTCCCTACTTTCATCTAGGATGTGGCAATTACCATTATACATGGATTTATTTATTGAATCATCAGGAGTTCTTGTGAAAATGTGCTCTAATTTAAATGTGTTTTAGCTGACTTTATTCACATTCTATCCAATCACACACGTGACTTAATAAAGAATGAAGAGAAACAGCGTAAAAAAAACAGCAAAAAGATCCGCTGAGAAATAGGCTTACGAAGTTCTCAAAGTAATACTTTGATATTTTGGAAATACGCTTAGTCAAGAGTGCAACAAAACTTCTCATCTAATTCTTGGCTAAGGAGGTAATAAGCGTATTTCCCAAAATTTCAAAATAATTCTGCTGAAGTAAAGTGGGCTTTTTAGTCAAGTCTCCCTTCTTATCCAATTGCTCCCCAATTCAGGTTTGGATGCCAATCCACCAGCCAGTACCCATGAACTCGCCATTCCCAATGATGTGAGTAATGCTTTTTGGAGACAGCTGATACTGTGTGTTTTTTCATTATGTACCTTTCAATGTAGGTGTCTTTCATTTGGCATTGTCATACAACATTTGAACGATGTTAAGAAAGTTTTAATTGTGCAAAAAATGCAAGGTTGCAAAGACAACAGTCATATCACTGCAATTGAACAGGGTAGTTGGCAGTTGTAAGTGTTAATTGAGTCAAGAGAAAATACATATTTGCACACAGAGTACCCTAAGTCAATCCTGTTTTTTAAACGATAAATATAAATGTTAAATAATGAGCCAATGAGATTACAAACAAGGACCCTGCAAACTCCACTTCTTGTAAAGCAGAATTCCACCAATCAGCTGATCTAGTGACCATGTTACACTTAATCAAACCTGATTTCTGTAGTGATAGGATTTAAATGGAACCCAGACCATTTCATGCCCCATTAAACACCTTTTTAAATGTAAAATGTTTAAGGTATGAGGATACATGTATTGCTTAATGCTCCAAATTCTTTCTCTCCTCCCCCCAGCTAATAGGCTGCATCATTGGACGCCAGGGAACCAAAATAAACGAGATCCGACAGATGTCTGGAGCGCAGATCAAAATCGCGAATGCCATGGAGGGCTCCTCGGAGCGCCAGATCACCATCACAGGGACTCCTGCCAACATCAGTTTGGCCCAGTATCTCATCAATGCCAGGTAAACTTTAACCCTATCTGCTGGGATCTGGCACAATTCCGAAGGTTCAAACCTGTAGCTGTGTAGCTTTCTAGTTTAATTCTGACATTCATGACATTGATACCTTGATGGATTGCCAGAAAAAGCACCATATCTGACAGGTTTTGACAAGCAGATGAATAATTTTTTTCTTTTTTCTTCTTTCTTTTGTCCTTTATTTCAACCCAAGTGTAGGCATTAAAATGCATCGAGTTTTTAGCTAGTACCCTCTTTGCAAGTAAGTTGCTCCTGGAAGCAATGCCAAATACTGAGACAAGTAAGCTGTGTCTTTGAACAGAATCTGCAGATAAGTAAACTGTGTTCAGTCAGTCAATTATCAAATTATGTTATTCAATTAAAAGCAACTACCTCAAAGACGAAATGTGTTGAGCCCCAAGCCGAGACCCAGGGCAGGTTCTGGATTGTGAACAGTACAATTCCGAGAAACCTATTTTTTCATTTTAATATCTCCGCTAGATTCTGTACCCCTCTGTGTCCTGTTCTCCCTGCTGAAACCAGTTATACATTATCAGCTCTGAGAAAAACCAACCCTCACTGATGTCCCCAGGATATCTGCACCTCAAAGTCAAATGTTATCAATGTCAGAGCAGCCACAAACTCAACAAACAGGACTTTCAGTCTTTGATGACAGTCCGCTGAAAAACTAATAGCAATTGCTTTCCCACAATTCCAATGGCAGGTTCAGGGACGTGGCTGCCATGTGGAATGACCCCTCATCCATGACTACATCCTGAAGTCACCCCAAATCTGCTTCTGTTTGCAAAAGCTAACATCAAAACCGCTGTTTCACAATGAACCTCTGTGTGTTATCCCATTGAACTTCCCCTTTAGACTCCCTTGCACAACACTTAGCATTAGCCAATACAATTGATAACACTGTCATTAGTTTTTAAATGATGGAGCCAGTGTATCGTTTAGAATAGTTTGACATTTTTGTCAAATTCTGTTCTTATAATTGCTCGGGGTCAGATAATACGGTTGATACCACTTTCATCTCTGTCCGTTAAATATGTAACCATATCCAGGAGAAGGTTAGCTTAGCTAGCTAGTCAGAAGCTTATGGTGGGTTCAATTTGTATTTGAAAGTCGGAAATTGGAGTTGTGAATTACGCCTCACCCTTTTCAACAGAAACAGTTCTAAGCCAGTTCTAGACATTCAAGCTTTAGCGACCAATACCAGTTTACAAGGTATTATATTTTGTGCATACACTTAAGCAACAGGTCCACAAATAAAAGTTGTACGGTATTGTGTGTATAGATATACTAATAAACTGTAAATTAAGATATATTTTACTTAACAGCCATCTTGGAATTTGATGTCTGGGTGATGAGATACTCCCAACATTCCTTATTGGAAATGCTACTTCAGGGGGTTTTCGGCTTAATTTTCTTCGAGTAGAAAATGGGAAATGTCATTAAACCGTTACAAATTGAACGCATCAGTTTGCTTGGCTCTGTCTAAAGGAGACAATCATTTTGCTTACCCGCACCTATAAAGCTCACTCATTAACATGGTGGCACCCTCACATTGAGATAAAGGCTCCAGGAAGTCATGCCTTTTTTTGTGACATGCTCTGTTATGCTATGCTAAACACCTCCTGGCTGCAACTTTAACATAAGGGAGGTATTAACCTTCTCATTTTGCTGTAAGAAAAAAAAAGCACATTTCAAAATGTCTAATTATTTCTTTAAGTGTTTAATTAGCATGCCTTATTCCAAGAATAATATTGTCTTTCTGTTTTTCATTGTTCTATTGGATAAATGTGCCTATTTAGTCCTATTGTGTCATTGTCTGAAATAGTAAAATGAATAAAAAATGTAAAATAAATAAAAGTAAAAAAAGACAAAACACATGTCTGCCAATCGAGCAACGCTGTTGAGAGAAGAGTGATGTGATGCCTCTGTCAGGGAATACAGCAATTTATACACATTTCATACACCATTATTTTCTCCTCACTGCATGGTTTCATCAGGGGGATAGAACTGCATGGTTAAATACCATATTTTTAGAAGTAAAGGTGTTTTTTGTTGAAGGGTATTATATATGGTATCAAATCTGCGGAGAAAACTACAACCTGCAGTGTCAGCAAACACTGGAGCACAGAACCAGCCATTGCAGCTTTACTTTCACTTCCAAGGGAAAGTTCTTCTTTCACAGAGACTGCCAAGGCACAC
>NW_011364554.1:1082460-1087472 GCF_000735185.1 Notothenia coriiceps
CTCCCCCTCCTCCCCCGCCTTCCCCCAAACTATTCTAGGCTGACGTCTGAAGTCACTGGAATGGGCACACTGTAATTTCTACCCATCTTCCCTCAGTGCATCACATGACCTTTGAGCAAAAGCCATTGCACCTGATATATATTTATTTCTCTGTGTTTGACTGTCCTGATTTATTAAGTGACTTTAACTATGATTTCTAGTATTTACTGTCAATACATGTATCCGCACTGTTCCTAGGATTCCTCACACCTGTCCCTGTTGTTTTCTGAAAGGTTGCTTAACTTTTTTGACACCCTAGTACCTTTCATGGCATCTCACGTACCGCGCTGCTTTGTTTTATCTCATGTTTCAACTTTTTCTTTCTTGCACTGCAGGCACCAGTCAATGCAAAGCAAACCTGTACATTGGTATGACAATTTAAACCAAGGTTTACTTTCCTTCAGCCCGCATTCTCCTATTTTATGATGGATGGAATTGGTGCTTTACCATGTGAACATAGACATTTGCCTGCTTTTAATTGTGTAGTGTTGTTAAATTGTTCTGCATGACACACAACACCTACTACATTTTCAATTGATTTCAAACTCAAAACTGCGGAAAGGAAGACCAAATGCTAAAAGGGAATGGAGGGACAGAAACGGTCTTTTGATCTGAAAGTGTGACTTGACTCCAATTTGGAATAGGTACAGGCCAGTAAACAACCCTCGTAATGCGCAAATATCCAAGTTTCATGCAAAAAAGACTGTTGTGGAAAAATGGAAATGACTAAAGTGAAGGGTGAAATCCAAATGCATGCTACAAATAAACACCACTTTATTCGCTTATACTCCACAAACATAATATAACTTTCATGTCATTCATGCTGCCATGTCATAACAAATATAGAGGTATGGGCCATATAGAAAATGATTGATTCTGGTGACCTCACATGTAACTCATTTAAGGCACAGTTTGCTAGGCAACAAGCCTTTCCAGTTACGGAAAATGTAGTATGTTTCTGGTTAGCATGTATAATTCACTAGAGACATACTTGTACGTATGTATCCACAATGAACCAGTTTTGCAGATAGAGTCTCTGCACCATTAATTTACCCTTGTGCCTCACTAGGGACATTTTCCGCTTATCTCATATTATCAGTCCATAACAAAGCGTGTAGTCAGAACCCATTCAAACAACATTTTAAAAATGTGTTTTTGTATTATTTTTTATAAAAATTAAAGGGAAATTATTTAAACAATCTGGCATTTCAAGGGGTTGACGTTTTAATAAAGGATATGAAAATGGGGAAGTTATGATGAAGACAGGAGTAGAAGTTATTTTAATTTTATAATACATTTTGCAATCTGGCAATTGTTTGACTCACTGACATTGTTGTCATCAGAGCATTTTTTGTGAGGAACAACGGTTGACATTTATTTTGTAATCAGTCTAAATTATTATACTAGAATATATTTCAGAATGGTGCATATAGTAAGAAAAATTAAAATGGCAATTTAATAAAAAGTGTGGATGACTTATTAAAATGTATCACCCAACATACATACAGTTTTATATAACATCAATATTTCAGATATCATCGAATATAAACCAAAATCTTTCTGTATGTCCTGCAAAAAATACAACTGGATGGCCTTATTAGTATCTGCAACTGTCATGGTAATGTATGCTCAACGATAAATAAATATAAGATATGTAGTCTACAACACAGAGGAGACTTCAACAAATAGCCTAATATATTATTAATCTGATGACTGTGCTACTGATTGCAGGTAGCTATTATTTTAAATCCATCTTATCTTAATAAAATTATACATGTTACTCTCAACGCCTGGAAATGCATTACTCCAATGATAAATAATGTTCTGGGAATATTATTCAGTCATTACAGGTACATGGCTTTTTGGTTGATTTTAAGTGAGTCACTAAAATGTTTTTGTTGTTGAGAAATAGCTGCTTCACATTAATACATTAACATACATCCACACATTGCTTCACATTTACATGATGAATGTAAATATGTACATCAGCGCTCATCTGGCTGCATCTGGATTTGTTTCAGATGTGAGGAAAAGCTAAATGAAGGCTGACAATAACGATTTTGTAATAATACCATAGTGTAGAAATACCTGTTAAGTCAAGGATGTTACTTAATTAAGAGTACAAAAGTACAATATTTGCTTCTGTAGTGGAGTAGAAGTATAAAGTAGCATAACATGGAAATGTAAATGTACTTAGTTACTTTCATCCACTGTTTTTTCATTTTTAATATAAAAAACTGCATCATCAAAGCAGATTATTATCTTAAGAAAATTCCACATTGATAGTTGTGTCTGTTGGTTGAAGGTGGTTGTGTGCCAGCCATGATGCAGTCATGCTGCTTTATGAGCCGTTTGCAAACATCTCAGTTGCCTTTTTGATTGTCATATCTGTCATAATCATGCATCGCTCATGTCCTTATCATTACGGTGTTCTATTTACACTCTGTAGTGTAAATAGAACACCCTCTTCTTGTGTTGATTTTGCCTTTTAACTCAACATTTACACATTGATGTTACTGTGCTAGAGCAGCAACAAAATGAAAGGCTAGCACCATAAATTGTTGTTGGAGGAAATGTGTCTGATCATGTTTAGTTTGATAATTTGCTTTTTGAAAGTCTGTATTGGATTTATTATTTATTGAGGTTCATACTGAAATGTTTTGTAAAAAGAAGAGAATAAAGTTTGTGTTTTTTCCCTTGACTGGTTTTACTTATTGAGAATTCTGTTGGATTTGTGTCTCATTCATTTTTTACAAAAGCTTATTATATTTAATAAGCAGCAGAGCGCTAGCATCCCTTGTCTAATGAATTAAGTAACAGAACAGCTAGTTTTTTTAAACTTCAATTAAACAATTATCTATGTTTTTCTTCAACATTTCCACTTTTAACATTTCAGACAGTCAAACCTTAAGAATTGGTCCGTCTTCTTGCCAGTAATAGGCAAGTTTAATCATCTTTGGGTTTTTATTTGGTGCATTTTAACCCAAGGAGTCTGTTAATCAGAAACCAATCTAAGAACTAAAGGAGAATCCAATGGCATCTGTTGACATAACAACAACAACAACAACAGAACTCCGGTTATTAGATGCTAAACTCAGGTCAGCTGAACATTAACCCAGCCAGTAAAGTTCTTCAGTGGAAAAAGATAATAAATTGAGGGATTATAAAAAGACCTTGACGTATTCTGCCTTCCAAAAATGCGGTATTTAAAAAAAGGGAGCTTGTGAGCATATGCTCTACTAATTTTTTTAAAAATTTAAACAGCCTAAGTCCCCCTCCTGATCACAAATGTGTGTTACTTCACTGTAATGTTTGACCTTCACTTCCTAGAATGTTGTATGTGCAGAGTTTGATTGACACCAGAACGCTGTTTTCACAATGATTTTCTGAATGTTGTCTTCGCTCACCTTGAATCTCTGGCCGTTTCTCAATGTCGAGTACACCTGCTGCAGAGCCACTATTTCAAGTATACTACGTCATCGAGTGGCGCCGAAGGACTGTTTAAATGCATGTTAAATGCCCAGCATTCGGCGCCACTCAATGACGTAGTATACTTGAAATAGTGGCTCTGCAGCAGGTATACTCGACATTGAGAAACGGCCTCTGTTTAGCGTGTGTATGCTGCTTACAAGAGAATATTGTGCCATAACATGTAGTTAGGAAGCTTATTCTGGTGCAGTGTTTATCTAGGAGCTGATGTTTGTGTTGTTTTTGTCATATAGCCTTATACGTCAGATGGTTTGTTACACACAACTATATAAGTATCCATCATTCGAAACTGGAAGAGGGCAACTCTTTTAAATACTTTTCGTTTTTCGGATTAACCGTCTGTCAATTAAACTTTTGTCAAAGCTAGTTCATTGCTGCTCTTCTTTCAATTAAAAAGTACCTCTCAGTTCTAATATAACTGATGTTATATGGTGCAGGAATGAGTCCTAAACCCAGAAAGGAGTAAGGGTTTTAGCACTTCTGGGCTCCCTCATATCAAGTCAATAGGTTTTTTTTAAAATAATTTTTTGGTTAGACTCCCCAAATAAGGTCATTTTCAAGTTTTGTTTTACAATATAAAATAGGCCAGTAAACACTCCACTGGTGAATGTCTAAGTTTTAACATGTCATAAAAATGGTGGTTGCTATCAAGTGGCTAAATGAGAAACTAAACACCATCCCGCCAACAATGTGCTGCCTTTAGCTAAGCGCTGGTGAAGTCATGCAACACACATTTTCTTTGTTATAGCATTACGTTAGCTTTTGACTTCTTGATCTGACGGTTGCCTCTTATTGTTACGTCAGTCACACCTGCTGCCAGTGGCTCCTGATTGGTCAGATCACCGGCTGGAACAAACACATTACTTGAAGCTTGAGGAGATGTATTTCGCATAACTTACAAAGTCCTCCTCCTCACCTACAAGTCCCTCCATGCCCTTGCCCCCCAGTACATATCAGACATCCTTCACCCACATGCCCCACCCCAGAACCTGCGGTTTTCAGACTCTGGCCTGCTTACCACCCCCTGCACCAACCTGCGAACCTTCGGGGACAGAGCCTTCAATATGGCAGCCCCCACCCTCTGGAACGCTCTCCCTGCGGAGATCCGCAACATCCCCACGCTTGACGCCTTCAAAAGGGCCCTCAAGACCCATCTGTTTACTAAGGCCTTTGGCCCCTAATCTATTTGTTGTTTTGTCTGTCTGACTGGTTGTCTGACTGCCTTTTGTTTTGTTATGTTTCTACTCCTGTTCTTCTTTGTAAAGTGACCTTGGGTCTCATGAAAGGCGCTATATAAATCCAAGCTATTTATATATGTTATTATAATAACAGTGCAGTATATGCCTGGCTGCTACATCTTCAGAACTGTTACAGATGTGTATTTTGTCGCTTATTGTAAGTCACTTTGGATGAAAGCGTCAGCTAAATGCAATGTAATGTAATAATGTCAATCATGTAATGTTCTTAATTTTTTTGTAATCTTT
>NW_011364554.1:1087517-1096160 GCF_000735185.1 Notothenia coriiceps
GGGCAACGACTCCAGGGTGGTTTCCAACATCTCCAGTGCTGGGGTGCCTGCGGAGCGAGTCGGGCCCGAGGTCTCAGTGCTCTCCTTCCCAGCGTACCGACGTTCTCTCTCCTCGCCCCGATTCAATCCCTTTCCTCTTTTCTCTGGCTGCTGTATTCCTGTAATTTACCAGGGTAAAAAGTACCGGTAAAGATGACTAGTATTAAGGTAACCAGTCCAGATGATTTTATCTAAATTTAACCACGTTAAAAGGTTTTAGCGTTAACCAAATAGTATGTTGTAGAGACTAGTCATACACATAAGTGAGACAGGATTTGCCCCGACAACCTCGAAGGGACGGGGGGGGGGAAAGGATACTCGGGGTCAACCCGGCAGACCCGCTCCTTGTCGCTTTGGGGGTCGGGCTTGTGTGGTGTTTGCCGTCGGACCGACCCTCAAACACACCACACGAAGTTTGGTGGCTGAGGTGGTCGGAGCGGCGCAGGGCGGCCAGAGGTCCTCCTCCTTTTAGCTGGCCTCGACGTTCGACTCTTTTCTTCTCACACACACACACACTCCTTCAGGCGCCTAACCATGTAAACCTAGTTAGCGTGCCTGAAATTGCATTTGCCCGAGGTGCCCTAACCAGGTAAACCCATACCCGTGCAGTGACATGGTCCTTCCTTTTTCTCTTTAGAGGTTACTCCGCAAGACCCCGTCGTATCTGTCCATACAAGACACAATCTCAAAATGAGCGGTGGTCCCACATGAAACTCCCAAACCCTAAACGTCTGGCAAATGTACGTATTTTTGGAAGTATTGTGGTGTTCCCCTGCCCATTATTTGGCCTTTTTCGTACTGTATCGTGAAGAAATAATTTATAATACTTATACAGGAAATAATAAAGTCCGATACAAGGGCTTAGTAAGTTTCATCGTGCACTATTTGGAAAAGAATTTTTCGTGTTGGAGCTAGGTCTCAAAAATCGGTTGATATCTGGATAAAGATTAGAAGGCAAGGAGAGTTAAGAACTCTTTCGTCAGCGTTTTGTCACCACACTAATGAATTTTTTTGTTTCTAATAAACTTCTAAAGACAACCAAATCTTGTGTAGTAGTATCGTGTCTCTGTTTGGAGACCCAAATTTCAGTGTTCACTGGAAGATTATCGGAGTCTGTTAGTCTGAACAGATAAGAACAAAACGAGCTAACGGTCACGGCGTAAACTATGATAGCTGGTACTTAGGATAAAGTTTCCTGATCCTCGTGAGATCAACCCGTATTTCCTTGACGAAATCCCGAAAATCAGGAGTAGATATGACTTGCGAGGAGGACTCTTCAGAAGCCCAGGAAGAACCGGCCATCCAAACGTCAGGTCAACCACCGGCGCTTCCTGCAAAACATGATCCAGAGGTGTGTTGGCTACCTATCAGAGTATCTCTTTTTGAAGATGTCTCACAAGTAGAAATTGCTTCATTTTAATGTCAAAGTTTGACATTTCTGGAAATATGCTTTTTTATATTTTTGCCAAGAATTAGAAGCTTCATACAACTGTGTTATTTGTACGGTGAGTATTAAGCCAGATCAAGCCAGCAGCCTGTTAGCTTATCTTGGCACACAGACTTATAAAATCATAAAACAAAAGAAAGTCACTGTACCCAAGTAACACATAACTCCCTGTAAAACCTTTATACATAGTCCAGGTAAAACCAAAACATGTCGTCTTGAACACTTTTTTTTTTAAACGTGTTGTTGGATGGCAGATTGTTCTGTTGGACAATTGGTTTTATAGTCTTTGTGGTAAACTGGATGTAGCGTCATGTTAACGTGCAAACACAAGAGTAATATTTCCAAAGAGCAAAATATCTTTTATCCATCAACATTAAAACAGTTTTTTATGATTACATTAAAATTGCTGTGGTTCAATGTTTGATCTTTCTCCTCGTCTGTCTCTTTACAGAAAGTTTGCAGACATAGAAGCAGCAAACCACCGGCTGGCATCTTCTCTTTGTCATGAGGAAGAAGAAAAAACCACATCACAGAAACCAGAGACAGCTGACCGGTCAGGGAGCCCAGCCCAAGGTGGTGATCTACCAGAGCCAGATAAATGCAGCGCTCACACAGAAGGCATCTCTAAATCTAAAAGCAACATGTTCACTAACATTGAAATCAGTGAAAAGAAGCAGCAGGATTCAGGACCTCTCTGCAAGAGACATCCCAAATCACAGCCCACCACCTGCAACGCTAAAAAGAAGAACAACAGCAAAGAAAGACAGAAAAAAGACATTCCCCTATCATCATCATTATTACATATGGGCTCCCAACAAGGCATAGACTATCACCACGAGGGAGAGCTCTTATATTCTGAGTGTTACGACGGTGAAAGTCTGGAGTCAGCCAACAACTCCTCTGAAGACTCAACTCAGCAGGACTCTGGCTTCATCCACTTCAACCAAAACACAGACATCTCTCCTTCTCTCTCTCCTCTGTCTCTGGACTCGTCGTGCGACTTCTCAATCCAGATGTTCACAGGCATCTCCCCTCAGGCCCAGAGGAGCATCGCTGACATTTCAGAGAGTCAGTGGGCAGATATCATGGATCTTTTCAGTGTTGGCAGTAAGGACTTCGGAGGCTGCATGGATGTCGAGGCCTATTTTGAAAGTATCTGTGCCTGCCAAGGTGACTCTGGGCAGGAAGTCGGTGCTGATGATGTTGGACTTGCAGATCAGTCAGATATGTTCAGAAGCTCTGAGGTGGAGGATGAACACGGTGAGACAGGCGAGTACAGATATGAATACAGTTATCATGGGGATCAGGCGTTGCCCATAAACAACTTCCAGTGGAGCTTGCAGGCACAGAGACAAAATGAAGACGCTGAAGAGAAACAGTTTAACAATTTTAAGGCAAACCAAGAGACAAATATCGCCCAGCTCCCAACATCCACATGGATTGGCTACCAATACAACGCCTCAGAGCTTCAGACGTACCAGCGTCCCCAGGAGGAGAGTCCCTGTATGCTGGTAAATTGTGAAAATAACCAAAACTTTATACCATTTGAGGGAATTGCTCAGTCATTCCCTGTCCCACTTCATATTCCAGAGCACCGTCCTATACAAACACTGCCGCATGAGGATGACTGGCTGTTCACTGACATCTTAAAGGACAGGAGGTCACCAAACTGCTAGGAAAATATCATTATCTTTTCTTTTTATTAATTTTGGTTGTTTTACTTCTTATATTGTTAAAAATCATATTGATATAAAATGTTTGTATAGCAGTTTTTTAGAGGTGACATTGTGTTTAAGATAATCATGGGGAGGTTTCTTTATATTTAAAAGAAAATCGGACAGCATAAAAAAGTCCTAATGCTTAATGCTAATTATTGACAAAAGATCCCCCTAGCATGTAGTAAACACATTTTTTCCCCTGTATTTGAAAGATACAAATGATACAAAATATATTGTATATGGGTAGTTCATGACTGAAATTCATCAAAAGATTATCAAGTAAGTGAAAGTGGAAATAATATGAATATGTAATATTAAGGCAGTTTTTTGGGGTAATTAGCTTTCAGACTCCTAGCTCTTATCATTTATTTAAAAGAAGGTGCACTGGAAAGATATGGTTATGTAATTATACTAAAAACATTTTTAAAAGAAGCTCCAGCTGCAAGATGAGTATCAAGTAAAATTACTAATATATATTATTAGTGTTATTTAAAAAGAAAATGACACTGTATTCTGTATTGCATTAATCATATGCTTTCATTGTAATATTTAATTTAATCATGTACAGTAAATCCTAAATCAACAATTTAATTGTTCTCTTTTTGGACCAAACCTTTTGTATTTATACGTTTAAGCTTTTAACAGTTTTTTGTGCCATGTGATTTGTGTGTTGCTCACAGTAGTAGTTTGATTGCCTAAATATGAAATGTTTAAAGTGGTGACAAATATTTATAATAACAATAAACAAAATCGAAGTGCTAATTACTCCTGTATTATAGTGTGTTTGTGTTTGTGGGGGGGATTACAAGAATAAGTCCTGCAAAAATGTCGTACAAGTATTATTGGCAGAACGCAAAATGTAAATATATTTATATTGTAAAAAAAAAAAAACTTTAAGAGCTTTACTTCAACAGTATACATTGAAAGTAAATTAATGTATTTGTTGTATAATTAGGTTACTTATTTTGTTTGTTTGTGTAAATTGCATTACTTTTGTTTTTGCTCATAATACATATTGATATGAGATTCCTTCACAATGTGCTTCCTTTTGTTTCTGCTGCTTTAAATGTTGTGCAAAGAACTAAATAAAACAATGCAGCACAATGTAAAATATTTCCCTTTGAAGTGTTGTGGAGTAAAAGTATAAAGTAGCATAAAATAGTACCTCCAATGTATATTTAAGTGCTGTACTTGAGTAAATTAGTCTGCTGTCAAAGAAACACACAGAAACACAAAAGATCAAAACCAACGACATATATTAAAGTTAACCCAGTCAGATGTTTTATAATTACAGCATCATAAACAAAAAAAGGCAAAAACAATAAAACAAATGTTTCCCAAAATGTTTCAAGTTCCACAGTAGCCATAAGGAAACACAGAGAGAAAAAACACACCTTAGAGAAGCACCGGCCTCGTCTCTTGCTACAGGCGGACGGTTCAATGTCTTCCAATTGCGGTCTATCAAGGCGCGAGCGACGGCGCCACGTTTAGACGTTGGAACGACATTCTGAGATTACGACGTTTAAGTAAACAGTTCAGAGTGACAGATTGCGTCGTCTTTGACACGTGATGTCAGCTCATTTGGCTTTCTGGTTAATTTCGCCCTCTTTAAATTACAACCGGACAGCAGACATGATGTTCTGCAATGTGTAAAGTGCAGCGTTTACACAATATCTTAAAAATAAAAGACACAGCGTCAACCTAAATCAATTGCATATTGCTAAAATAACATTGTACATAATGAAAATACAAAATGAAACCCTTTAATAGGGCTTAAATATATGTCGTCAGTAGTCAAACTCTTTCTTGATCTTTATTCACCTCGGCTCTCACTAACTGTGAAGCAAGGTGTACCTGGCAAGGCAAAACAATAAAAAATGCCTTACATGTCTGATGGATACGAGGACGTTAACCCTGTACGCGCTTATTGTTCTCGATATGCAGGTGTTAGCTTTGCATTGCGGTTTAATTAACACAAACACTTGTTTATTTAAAACAAGAGGAAGGGAGCAGTGATGACAACCCTGATTACCGAAAACGACTGCACGGTCAACACCATAAGGATCAATAGTCCTTTGCCATCTAGTATAACAACCAGAAAGCAAAGAAAACGTTCAGAGCAACATTTGAGATTTATCTTTATCTTTCTTTAGCGCCAATTAATAGTCAAACCACCAGTTATATTCTTTATAATTGAAAGGAATAGTTTCACGTTTTTGGGAAATAGGTTTCTTTCGAGTAAGAACAGAAGATCATTGTCATTCCCAGTCTGTTTGGTAAATATGAAACTACAGCCAGTTACTTTTAAATTAGCTTAGCACACTAAGCTACAGTTAGCTAGCTCTGCCTGAGTTAAACAAATCACACCTACCTATCTCTAAATGTCAGTTGTCATGTTATATCCTGTTGGATTAAAGAAAACAACAAGGTGTTAAACAACAAGCTGCGTTTATATTTTTCGGTCAAATGCTGGAATACTTTTTGGCCGTGTGCAGTGACTTCCTGGAGCCCCTGCTTACATACTTTTGGAACATAGATATACATGCTAATTAGTGACCTTTAGAGATGCTGTAGGTGGATTTAGTTACTGCTAGTCCGAACCAGGCTAGCTGTTTACCCATGTTACCAGGCTTGTTGCTAAACTAAGCTAAATTGCTTGCTGTCGCTATCTTTATTGTACAGACCTTAAAGTGGTTTCAAACATTCCCGTCCTACTATCTGCAAGAAAGCTTATTTCCCAAAATGTTAAATGATGTATTTAAAACATTGTAACTTTAGTCCAAGTCACAAATCTAGACATTACATTTTATTCTGGACAGCCTAGAGCTGTGACAGGCAAACAGGTGGCAAATAAAGGTCAATACAATTAAAAATAGGCCCATTAATCCACCTGTTAAACAATAAATAAAACATACTGAGGAAAATGGAAATGTTTTATCAAAAGGAAAACACGTATTTGAATCCAGGTTTCACAAAAACAATATCTGTTTCACAGCAGGGTCCTCAAGCTGCTCGTGTCTGGAAGACACCACACACACGTGGGTCAATTTGAGTCAATGGTCAGGGTAAAAAAGAAATTCTACTTTTTGTTCAACTTGCATTTCGTAAAAATGTATTCCTCAGTGCCTCCATTGTCATTTTTTTTAATCTAATACTAAGTATTGGAAAAGGCTCGAGTCTCATGCTCAGTTACTCTGCACAGGAACTGTGAGCAGAGACTGAGTTTATTCTACTGAGGAAAAGTAGAAAACCTCCCCAGCCTCCACCCTCTCATCTACTCTACAGCTACTCTACATTACTACCTATTTAAGTCCCTTTTTCTCATCCATACGCCCACCATTTGGTTAAACACAAAAGCTTTGTCTGATCGATAATTTACACAGATAATCAGTGGAAATCAAAGTTACAATGTACAAGATGCTTGTCAAAATAAAAAGAGATGTGTTCATCAGTCTAAAAGATAAAAAAAAAAAAAAGATCCATGTCACAATTTGTTCTGCTTTGGATAAAAAGAATAATCCACCAATACAGTTCTCCACAGGTTATTCCTAGTTATGTCGCTGTGGTAGACAACCCATACATTTGTACTTTATACACCAGAAACGGCCTAAACCACGGAAACCAGTTCTCCACCAGGAAGCTCTCTCATGCAAATTCACAGCTGAGAGCCGATGCTGTAAAGCAGACTGCAGCAGGAGCGTAATGATCAGACTAAGTTCCTCACAACACGAACAGTCGTACAGAAAATAACCAGCCGTCAAATAACTTACATTTACATTTGGATATAAATTATATAAATTCTCATTTCTGAAGCAATATGTTAAGATTTTAGTTAAAGAAACCAATACTACCTACTGCTTTGCCTGCTAACCTAGTGTTTCTAATCTACAGAAAGAAGATTTATTTATTTATTAAAACTTTGATGCAGCTTTTTATGGTCAAATGTTTGCATTTTTACAATTCTGACAAATGATATGAGTATTAGATTATATGAGATGAAACTCCTCCCCAGTTTCTGATCAACCGTTTACAATAAAAGTTGAATTAAATAATAGTTACTATGCTATTTCTCTTTTGCTAACTCACCCAAAAAGTCAGCCATTGTTTTTCCAGCCCAAACTGTTTGCCAGATTATCTCAAATTACTAATTTAATGTTTTTTTAAAACCGTCATATTAAAATGTGTTTACAAGATTTATCTTGTTGACTTTTTGTAACACATATACAGATTGTATCATCACCCTCCAGCAGCCCTGTATGACATCAGATTATTTATATATATATATATATATATATATAATCCTTATCAAAAGGTTTGAACATGGTTTATCTTTTAAATACCCCCTCATGTAAAAGACCACCATAATGTTTTCTGCTAATTACTGTACAGCATTAAGAAGTTATTTGATAGTAATTTCCCCTTGGAACTCTGGGAAATATAGTTTAGTTTCTCAGAAGAGCTTTACAGAGATGTAATGTAGAAACTTCCAGTCTTTGTTATGTTGTTTCTTTACGTCACAGTCTGTTACAAAATCAAAATGAACTCCAGTTGCCTCTTTGTAAAATCTCATTTCAGACTTTCTTTTTAGTGAGGTTGTTGTACAGATATAGCGCCTGATGTATTCATCATAAATGTACTTTTATAAACTAGTGTTGTCATGTGCGTGTCACTCCTTCACCCCTGAGTAGTCGAGGCTGTGAGAGGCCAATGTGTGTGTGTGTGTGTGTGTGTGTGTGTGTGTGTGTGTGTGTGTACTATGTGTAACTGAGTCTATGGGTGCGTCACTCTGCGTTGTTGACGCTGTAGGGCGGCGGGGGGTCCATGCTGTGTTCAGAGGAGGGAGTCGGGGTCCCCGGGGGTCCAGAGGAGGGGGTCGGCGAGGCTGGAGGCTCCTCAGAGTCAGAGTTCTCCAACGAGAGGTCGTCCACCAACGCTCTGCGTCCACGCATCGCCAGGGGCAACGGAGCACGCCTGGATGAGGAGAGTCAGAGTTACAGTTTGTCCTGCTGTGTGACAGTCCAGTGTGTTTCTCTGTAAAACTACTCGTATCTTCATCAATATCAATATTATGTGTAAAGGATATTTCTGAGCTAAAATGATTCTCATAACCATGTGTGTATTTGTCTATCTATGTGAATTCTACACTATCATAGTGTGTACAGCTTGCCCATGCTCTCTTTTAAATTATAAACTGTAGTGCTCCACTTGCCTCTGCAAATAACCCAAGACATATTAACTCTTTTAAATTGAAGGCAAGACAAAACTGATTATTTAGCCCACTTACTAACTAACACCTTATTTTGAAAAGCACATTTTAGATGATATAAAGCCATTTTGAGACTTTTTGAGCTACTCTGTTCTGTTTGTCCTATAAATACTATTATTGTGTTTTCTCTTTTGAAAGGCAGTGTTTCCCATACATTGATTTATTTGTGGCGG
>NW_011364555.1:0-4506 GCF_000735185.1 Notothenia coriiceps
AAGAGTCCTCTCCTGCTGATGTTCAGGTGTATATCAGTATGTAGTGTCTCTACTTTAAAGAGTCCTCTCCTGCTGATGTTCAGGTGTATATCAGTATGTAGTGTCTCTACTTTAAAGAGTCCTCTCCTGCTGATGTTCAGGTGTATATCAGTATGTAGTGTCTCTACTTTAAAGAGTCCTCTCCTGCTGATGTTCAGGTGTATATCAGTATGTAGTGTCTCTACTTTAAAGAGTCCTCTCCTGCTGATGTTCAGGTGTATATCAGTATGTAGTGTCTCTACTTTAAAGAGTCCTCTCCTGCTGATGTTCAGGTGTATATCAGTATGTAGTGTCTCTACTTTAAAGAGTCCTCTCCTGCTGATGTTCAGGTGTATATCAGTATGTAGTGTCTCTACTTTAAAGAGTCCTCTCCTGCTGATGTTCAGGTGTATATCAGTATGTAGTGTCTCTACTTTAAAGAGTCCTCTCCTGCTGATGTTCAGATCCTAATGAGAGTTTGATGATTTTTTAGCAGATGCCAAAACAAAAAAAGCCAAACAACGCTCTGGACTTGATGGGTTTGTTTGCTCTGATATCATTACTGCCATATGTTCCTGATACGGGGCAGAAGGCTGCGAACGATGCACCATTAATGGAGCTATCAGCGGCCAAAAAACATCCATTAGGTTTATTTATCCCCTTACCTTTATTTAGCTTCCTTGTTTCCTTCACTTGATGAAAGGTTAAAGGAAGCAAGGGGGACACAGTTATCTAAATACATCAAATCAAATCAAGTTTTATTTATATAGCACATTTATAAACGATTTTTGGTCGAGCCAAAGTGCTGTACATATAATAAAAATAGCCTACAGTAGAGACACTTTACAGCACAGATTGTTCAGAATATCAGTATGAGAAAAAACGTCCTTTAAACCCTTTGCAATTTAGTCTGATAACTCAACAATCTATTCTCATTATTCCGATTTAATAAGATATGATATGAAGTACTTTATTGATCCCAATTTGGGAAATGTTTGCGTTGCAGCAGCAAAAAGAGACATGGCATTGTACAATCAAATTAAAAGACTAGAAATAAACAATTCAAAATGTTAAAAAAATGTAGAATATTGAATGACTCATTTACAGTAACAAAATATAAGGAAGGATATTATATACACATAAGTAGGAATTGAATATTAAACATTAGATTGAATATGAATGGAGCAGGGACTTCTCTTCCAGACATTATTAATGTCACATTTCGGCTCCGTTTCACTAAAGAATTGAAGCACATTCAACAAACACCGTTCCAATATTCAACTCGTGTTCCCTTGCTTCCTTCTTCTCTGGAAGCCTCCTCTCCTCGACTCCTTAGCGCTTAGTTAAGGATACTTTCAACATGTGTCCTAATCGACTTCTGTATCAAGGAATCAGGAGACGATGAGAGGATTCAACGCATCGTGGATTTATCCGTCAGTTTTTAGAAGACGGCATATTATATCCTGGTTGAGTATTTAATGATACTAACACACATGTCTGAAGTGGTCCCTGAAGGCAGCATCTCCCTGGTCCAATGGGATTTCTCTACATGGATTATTGCAGAAAATAATCTTGTTTTCATGCTTTTATTATTTTGAAAACTTTCTCACCATTAGCAATCTCCTCCTTTCACGCCCACTGCCTCGCTCTCTTATAAAAACACTCTGGAGCTTTTCTGAATAACTCAGAGTCGTTGCAGGTCAGCGTGACTCAGCCTGACAGAATATATCTTTATTTATATATTTACAGCATGTTCACACTAATACAAACTGCCATCTTATTAGCCGCAGCACTCAGACAGGAGCCGTCTGATTACGAGGCAGCGCTGTCGAGAAACTTTGAATGAAACTCGACAGCGAGGAGTCAGAGGGCGATCCACTCTGGGTCATTTATTTCCTTTCAGCGGAAGAGAGGCACAGGTTTTGTTTATGCGACGGTTAACGACATGGCTGAAGTTTAATGAAGGAAAACACTTCTTCTGCAGGGACGATGTTTGTGTCGTTATAAATCCAATGGAATACGTTTATGCTTAGATATAATATAACTTGCAAAAAGTGCACCTCTTTTCACCCTCCGTCTGAAACCAGAGCCCAGTCTGCTCTGATTGGTTAGCTTGCCGGCTCTGTTGTGATTGGTCAACCTGCTTAGAGATGTCCCGCCCTCTTAGCCTACCTCTGGATGGAATACAGAGGCTGTTTCTCAATCGTGAGGATGCTTGCTTGGTAGCACATGTCTTCCGAGTCACTTCCTTCAGAAGCGAGGCAAGAATCCTTCCTGGCATTCGGAAAACGAAGAGTGGAACAGGCTAGCAAGTGTGCAGGTGTACGTCATATGAGAGGCCCCGCCTTACATTTTCCGCCACAGATTTGGGGAAATTGGTCCGTGCGCAAAGCATTGTGGGGATTTGAAGGACGCGAAGTCTACCCATGTGCAGCCTCGAAATTACCCCCAAACCAAGGACGTGGCCTCGGTGGAATTCCAAGTATGCTGGAGATTGGAACAGTCCTTCGGCGGCGCTCGATGACGTAGCATCCTTGAAATATGGCTTGGAAGCCAGTTTCCTCGAGATTGAGAAACGGCCAGAGATTGTAGCCTCTGCAGACCATTGACATGCACTAAAACCTGTAGAACACACAGAATCGGGCCTCTTTAGGGTAAATCAATGATGTGCTACTAACAATTAGCTACCCATATGAAAACATATCTATATAAACAACAATTGCCTTTACTAACAAAGGAGTACAGATTCCAGTGGTATACATATCTGAGTCTGACCGTCAGCCGATGGATTTGAGATCAAAGAAATGAACGTTAAATATTCCATTTGAATCCGTGTGAACTTAACTCTGATGAAGTGTGATCTTGGGAATGAGGACGTTAGTTAACAACACTTCCCTGCACACTTCAGGAGAGGGAAAACCCCCAAAAGCATCTGAAAGAACTCTGAGATATCCCAGATGTCAACATGATGTTCAAATGCTTCAGCAGCTGGAACTATCCTCCATCAAAATCAGTCCATTCACTTTGCACTACTTTTTATTTTGTATTGTTGGAGGAGCTCAGGTCAGAAGATGTTCATTGCTGTTTCTACACCTTTACAATTTTCAACTCGTGTTTCCTTGCTTCCTTCTTCTCTGGAAGCCTCCTTATCCTTGACTCCTTAGCGCTTATTTAAGGATACTTTCAACATGTGTCCTAATTGACTGTATCAAGGAATCAGGAGAAGATTCAAGGACGAAAAAGCATTCTGATTTTATATCCTGTTTTTCCAAGTATTTAACTATACTAACACACATTTCTGTGTTGGTCCCTGAAGGCAGCATGTCCCTGGTCCAATGGGATTTCTCTACACTGTGCATATGACTATAAAACCTTTGCATCTTTGTAATCTTGAATCAGCCCCATGTTTAATTCATGCCGTGGCTCTGAGGGTTTCCACACTGCTGCGAGGCGTCTCATTTAAAAAGCAAGAGGTCTAACTGCCAGGGCAGCAGAGTGTCAGAACACTAATGGTACAAGTATCCTAATATGTATTCCCCGATGTTTCCCTCCTCCTCTCAGAGTAATTACTGCCGTCGACTCACGGAGAATTTCTGCTGCTCTCAAACGCATGGGGAAAAAAGAGGGATTAGAAAATGAACTTTATTTAAAGCCATGAGAGGAAATCTAAGTGAGAGACGGCTGATGAAACATCCTGATTCTGTTCAGCTCCAGTGTTTCTATTTAAAGGTCATGACGACATTACTAAAATGTGGGCGGGCTTTACACCCACGGGCCAATCAGAAACGTTGCTGTCAGAAACAATGAGACGTGTTCTGGAAGTAATATGATCTGTGTTTACATTAGCATGCTAACACTCAGAGCTAACCTGTGCTAGAGAGAGTGTGTGTGAAGAAGCAGGAAATCAAAAGGAACTCACCTTGTGGTAAACCTGAGAAAGAGTTTGTGCTCCATACTGTTTCAGAGAGAATCCTTGATGTGGTTTGGAACATGATGGAGTTTAATCACATTTTTTTTTATTAAAGCTACTGACCCAGAATCAGCACTTTAGTAACAGCTGAAATAGAGGGATTTGAGGCTAGAATTGATGATCTGTTTGGTATTTTGAGCGAAACACTTCAGAGACATATTTTAGTTTGGATGCTGACACAGCATTCCAACCATCTGTAATGCTACGCACAAAATTCTTCATTATTCCGCCGGGTTATTTTGCGCTGCTTCTTCTCCCACATTGAACATCACAGAAACTCTGTTCAAACATCAAAACGTTCAGCTCGGTCTGGAATCGATGGCTATTACTTTTCTCATTCATAACTTTCATAATTCCAGAGATACATCCCATAATACATCCCATTTTTAACATGGAAGTCAATGGAGAAACACTTCAGACTTCAACAATCTTCATGCAACTTCAACTGCTAACTGTTCATTCATACTTTCACTCAGAAACCTCATTCCAAATTTAAAATAGTTACACATCTTTCTTGA
>NW_011364556.1:0-2275 GCF_000735185.1 Notothenia coriiceps
GTACACACAAGATGCATGATGAGAAAAAGTCTGAGAACAGGTAATAGGCTCTGATTTAGCACCACCATCAGGCCTTTTCATTTCCATTTCCGTTTTGTTGTCCGTTTAGACTTTAATACCTGCTTATTTTGTTAGACCCTCCAGAAAAACGTGATTCTGCGATTGCAGAATTTACCGCATAATCAGCAAAATGGCGCAGATTTCTAAAAGGCCGCATATTTATCAAAAGGCCGCATAATCCCCGCATTTTTCCACACAAAGTTGAGAAAAAAAAAAGTTAACTCGTCTTGAGTGACGTCATCAGCTCGCGCATCACAGAATGTAAACAACACTGTATAGAGTGAACGTGTGGAGCTCACACGATAGAGAAAACACCAAAATGAAAATATCTAATCCATCTCATTTACCGACGAACATTTCTACTAAAGACCGGGCAAAAAGTGGGGGGAAACTATTCTGCACCCCGTGCAACTGTGTGTTGGAGCATAAGAGAAAATCGACGGTGACGACCCACTTTGATTCATTCAAACATTCGAAAATGCTTTCTGCTGCTGCGGACAAGAAAGCCAAACAACTCACGTTCACGAGGCATGAACCTCCAAAACCCTTTCGAGGGCTACAAGAAACGAGGTGAGTAGCCTACAAGATTGAAGCTGCAGATAACGAACGAGTAAATGAAAACAGAATGAGGCGGAGAAGTGTGTGTGTGTGTGGGGGTGTGTGTGTGTGAGATTAAAATAGCCCAATTGCTTTTACAATAAATAAACATTGAATGTGTTTAATTGAATAGTAAAGGGGTTTAACGTTAGTGGCAGGTTGTGTGTGAGAGAGAATAAATAAGACAGCCCAATATTTTAAAAAAAATCGATAATTGTTTCCTGCATATTTAGCATATTTCGCAACTTTCCGCATATTTCGCAACTTCCCCCAGTTTCACCGCATAAAATCACATAAAAACCCCGCATGTTTAATCGCATAATCAAGGAATTTAGCCCGCGTTTTTCTGGAGGGTCTATTTGAATGACGTTGTAGTGCTGCATGTTGACATTAGAGCCACTCTAATGTACGCTACAATGAACACTTGTGTCACATGAACAGATATATGAAGGAGGTTGTCATGGTTTCAGAAGAAGAGGGGTGTCTGTAAGTAAATACTCAGTTTATACAGTAGAGTCTAATTGTATCTAAGGTTATAATAAGATGCTGGCTGACGTTAAATCATCAAACAAACATTAAGGCTTTTGTCTCTTTCAGGGACGTGTTTGCTACTTTTCGTACTTCATTCAGTGGGATGCAGAATAGACGATAAAGAAAAAAGGGTTGCACATATTTTATGCTTTTTAGTATTTACTGTAAACTTCACATTTATTTAGTTCTATGAATAGATTGGTCTGATGATATTTAAGAGCATGTGATACAAATATTTCATTTAATTTGGTATGGCTTTGCTGCAGAATACTTGAGAAGCAATTGAAACATTTTACAAATCTGATCTCAATTACTTGTTTTTTTTTGTTGACTAATATCATTTTAAATTCCCCCTATTTATTTTTTATTGTATGTGGACCAGAGAAAAGGGTTTTGACAGGTTATTGTAGGATGGATAATTAAAAAATGTTGGTGCTAAATGACAAATTTTGGCAACTTTTATTTTGGAATCACAAAAAAAGATATATATTGATCAAAACATGAATGATGTAGTCCTATAGGAAACTATTTAAAAACGAGTGTAACAAAAACACTTTCAACTTTTTTTTTGTGGTTATTATATCATAAACACAGAGATAACAACTTGTATCGAAAAAAAAAAAAAAAATCTCAGTTGCCTCTCAGGGCTTCCGTATTTTCTGTCCCATAAGTAGGTAGACTAAAAAACTGATAAGCAAAAGTATAACTAAAAATAAAAATCATAATGCATCGTTTTTAGTCTTTTATTTGTGTTGGAGGAGATGGACATTACGATCATCAGTGTGACGGTGCTCCTCTCCCCCCAGATGAGTTTCCAGGAGGACCAGGAGGTGGGCTTCATGCCCCGGCAGCTCAGCAGCGGCAGCAGTGAGGACCACAGCAGCTCCTCCCCCTCCTCCCCCTCCTACTCCTCCGGGTCAGAACCCATCCCTCCTCCTCCCACCCAGAGCCCCCCGCCTCCTCCACCTTTCCAGGGTCTCATCCCGCCCCCTGTGCAATTCACCGACCCCCTTCCTCCAGTCCGATTCTCCCCCGAACACGTCCCCCGCAGCCGGATGCCCTTCCAGCCTCACCACCCCATCATCCC
>NW_011364557.1:0-3048 GCF_000735185.1 Notothenia coriiceps
TGGAGAGGGGGCGGGGCTTATATCCATGTAAATACTGTGGTGGAAACCAACTACGACAAAATTAACCTATTTTACCGTGATTTCATTGTAATACACGTTTCAAAATGATGCCGAAGTAACTAAATACTGATAATGGTTAGTAAAAACCATGCTTTGACAAGTGTGCAGACAAGACGGCAGGCGAAAAACTTTTAAAATGCGTGTTTTCTGAATGGAGCGATCTCCATTCGATCAGATCAGGCTAAACTAACCTGTATCTGCTCCGTCCAAACTCACAACAACGTCCTAAAGACAGAATTAAAGCAGCGACTGTATTCGCCATGACACAGACAGTCTGTGGTTTGTACACGTTTAACTTTTGTCTAGTTTCTGAACAGATATGAGGAGCTGTGAGGAATTGATTAAAGAGACTCTCTCACACACACACACACACACACTTTTGCATTTCAAAGTATTGCTTGTTCAAAGGGGAAGTAGTAGATGGAAAACATACCAAACACTAATTATTCAAAGTATAGTATTTCATTTTATATACGGTAATACTAAGGAGGCATAGGCCTATATGATGATATAATGCTTGACATTATTGATATTAAAAAAGTGATTTGTTTTCCATGTCATTCGTGTGTTTTTCTTCTCAGAAAGTGAAGTTATTTATTTGTAAGCTCCAAATCCAAATGTTTCCCTCAATGGCCTTTGTGCCCTGGCATGTGGCCTTTACGCCCTGAAAAAATGTGTGACACCAAAGGCCAAATGGCCTTGCCCCTAAAATGACGAAAAACCAAGCCTGGTTTAGGCCCTATTTGAATCATTATGGTATAAAAGCTTTCAAATGTGCTACGAGTGAAATCCAGAGTTATTTTTCCTATCCATTCATTTGAGCTCCATTCATTCATTTCCTATCAAATGTGCATTTGACTGAGCTGAGATTGAAGGTGGGGCTTAAGGAAAACTCAAATGCTGCATGCTCTTTAGACCCAAGGTCCCAGACTTTTTGTACCGCCAGTCAGTTCATTATATACAAAAACTGTAGCAAAATAAATACATTTTCATGGCCCATAAAAAATCCTGTGTTACAGTCAGTCTGTATTATTTCCTTTGGGGTTAGGGCTTTTGTTGGAGTTCGGAGTGACATACTGACATACTGTAGGTTGATGACATGTATTTTAGAACTTTTTCAGCATCATTTAATATAAAATTGTCACCAAAGTGTAGACTAAACAGTCAAGTGTTGCTGCACAACTTTTTCTACTATATTCATTTGCTAACAAATAATGTAGAGCCTGCCGTAGTACCATTACAGGGTTACTGTGTCTGATCAAGAACTACCAAAGTTAACTTTTGGTGCTCCTATTGGGTGTATCTGCATGCATACTGAGCAAATAAGTCTGCATTCATCGGGTATTGATCTGAACCAATATTCATACATTTCTGAGTGAATCCAGACAGAACTAACAGCTGAGGTACGTCCACAAATATATGAGTTGGTGTTTCTGTGCCTGTCAAGGCCTCACTACACAAACATACACACACACTGAGTTTCTGTCGGACCATCTGTGTCCAGTCGATGCTGCTTTTAATTCATTATCGGTGAGTCTAATAGCTTCTCGTATGCTTTAAAGTCTGCGCATGTTATTCATTCTACTGCATGAGTTTCTTAGTACATTTGTGCACGCACGGGCCCAATCTAAATTCTCTGATGTGTATTCAATCTCTTCATGCATCTTGTAAGCTGTGTGTACATTTAATCAGAAATCTAATCATGCTTGGATGTTTGCTTAATATTGATTGCTTTTCCTGCTCTAACATAGTCATAGTTAATCTGCCATCTGCTTTCTTCTGAGGATTTGAGAAAAAAGAGATAAGACTTGCTTAAACAACTAAATATATTAATTAATGTCCATTCAATGTTATAGCCGAAATGCCCTGCTACTGTAATGCTTAATGTCTGAACAGCCTGACAGTTTGGTCTCATTTGCAGGTTAAGTTTGAATAATAATAATAATAATAATAGCTTGGATTTATATAGCGCCTTTCAAGGGACCCAAGGTTGCTTTACAAGTAATAGGGCAAAAACAAACATAACAAAACAAAAGTCAGAAAGACAATACAACAGATCGATTAGGGGCCGAAAGCCTTGGCAAACAGATGGGACTTGAGGGCCCTTTTGAAGGCGTCGAGTGTGGGGATGTTGCGAATCTCCGCAGGGAGAGCGTTCCAGAGGGTGGGGTCTGCCACACTGAAGGCTCTGTCCCCGAAGGTTCGGAGTTTGGTGCGGGGGGTGGTAAGCAGGCCAGAGTCTGAGGACCGCAGGTTCCGGGGTGGGGCATGTGGGTGAAGGATGTCCGATAGGTACTTGGGGGCAAGGGCATCGAGGGACTTGTAGGTAAGGAGGAGGACTTTGTAGGATATGCGGGACTTGACCGGCAACCAGTGAAGGTGTATGAGGGTGGGAGTGATGTGCTGCCACGGCTTTGTGTGTGTGAGTACCCTAGCAGCACAGTTTTGGACATACTGGAGCCTGTCCGGGGTTTTGTTGGGAACCCCGAACAGGACACAATTGCAGTAGTCCCAGCGGGGGGTGACAAACGCATGCACTAAGGGTTTCGGCAACCAACTCCGAGAGTGACGGTCGGAGTCTGGCAATGTTCCTTAGGTGGTAAAAGGCCGATTTGGTCACAAATTTGACGTGGGAATGGAAGGAAAGGATGGAGTCGAGGATGATACCCAGGTTGCGGGCTTCGGGTGTTGGGGAGATGGAGCAGCCGTCGACCTTGAGGATGAAGTCACCAACCTTTTGGAGTGCCACAACCATGAGCTCTGTTTTATTGCTGTTCAGCTTAAGGTAGTTGGAAGACATCCATGTTTTGATTTCATGCAGGCAGTTGATGAGAGACTGAGGGGGGAGCTGGGAGGATGGAGTGGTGCTGAGATACAGTTAGTTATCATCAGCGTAACAGTGGAAATTGAGTCCATGATGTCGGATGATCTGGCCGAGGGGGAGCATGTAAATGGTGAACAGGAGGGGCCAAGCACAGAGCCCTGGGT
>NW_011364558.1:0-45005 GCF_000735185.1 Notothenia coriiceps
GGGTCCAGTTGAGCAGGTCTCTCTCTCTGGTCAGCTGTTCTCCCCGTCTCTCTAAATCCGTCATTTCTGTCCGCAGCTGCAGAATCTCTGCCATCAAGTTGTTTCCTTCTCTGTGCTGCTCTGACATGACTGTGTTTACCGATTAAAGGAGGAAACTGTTACCTTTGCACTCACTTGTTGTTTTAACTAATGAAATCAGTTAGACAGACTTACAGTGGATTCTGACGGCGATGAAGGTCGACACCAAGATGAAACCAATAATCCCCAAAGCTATTGCCACCAGATGAAGCAGAGTGTATCTTTGAGCTTTCTTTTCCTTTTCTACAAAGAACAGAAAAACAATCAATTCATAAAAGAAATTCATGGCAAATTATTGTTATTTTTATTTATTTAGATCCATAACGAACCTGGTATGGCAGGATCTGCATCCAACACATTCTTCTCCAATATCTTCACCTCATCGTAGATTGCTTCCATTTCGTTCGGTTTCTCTGCAAAATGCAAAAGAGTTTGAAGGAAATTAGAACTGTAAGTTGTGAGATAAGTGACTTTTGAAAGTCACTCCCTTCCCTTTTCTGCAGTGTATTTCAAGTGACAAGGTTTCTGTTCTCATTAAAGGGTGTCAAAACCCGAGGTAGATGAAACAGGAAACCAAAGAAACATACATCTGAAATATGTGTTTTGATTCATTATCAGTGGAAAATGTAGAGCAAACAGCTGAAGTAGTAAAAGTAGTTAATGGTGCACTTATTCTGTAGTTTATTTTATCAGGCCACGTATTGTTATATCACACAGAGATTCATTTCAGGCTTAGTCTACTTTATTTAAGTTTAGACCCTAAATCTATGCAATAATTGAATATTACAGCCAAACACATCAGATATCATGGATCAACTTCATTTGTTGAAGTGAGAACAATATTTATCTTAATATATTAAATAATAAATATATTTCTCAATGTAAATGACTCTTATAATAAATGAACCATGGCACTAGACGTTTAGAGGTATTGCTTTTACATGAAATACTGTCTTTTTTTCTTAACCTTAGCAGGTTAACTGGAGCTGTGTATACTGAGTCTAAAAACATTTATTCAGTCCTGTTTATAAAGCTGTTTTAAATGAAGTTGTAGAACAGTGGATAATATTACGTTTTGCATCTCAAAGTTTACCAATGCATCTATTAAATAAACTCTTTTCAACACAACATGTCTGTATTGTGTGTTTTCAGAAGTACCTCTGCTGCTGTAACAACCAAATGTACACAATGTTGCGATACAGGAAGTTGACACATTTAAACTGTATCTCTTACTGAAGTTCACCTTTTAACCTGTCAGGTTCATCATCTGGTTATTGTTNGAAGCAGAGTGTACCTTTGAGCTTTCTTTCCTTTTTCTACAAAGAACAGAAAAACAATCAATTCATTGGAAATATTCATGGCAATTATGTAATTTTTGTCCTTTTTAGTATCCATAACGAACCTGGTATGGCAGGATCTGCATCCAACACATTCTTCTCCAATATCTTCACCTCATCGTAGATTGCTTCCATGTCCTTCGGTTTCTCTGCAAAATGCAAAAGAGTTTGAAGGAAATGTAAACTTTAAGTTGTGAGATAAGTGACTTTTGAAAGTCACTCCCTTCCCTTTTCTGCAGTGTGACTGTATTTCAAGTGACAAGGTTTCTGTTCTCATTAACAGGTATCAAAACCTGAGGTATATGAAACATAAAACCAAAGAAACATACATCTGAAATATGTGTTTTGATTTATTATCAGTGGAAATTGTATAGCAAACAGCTGAAGTAGTAAAAGTGGTTAATAGTGCACTTATAATAAATGAACCATGGCACTAGAAGTTTAGAGGTATTGCTTTTACATGAAATACTGTCTTTTTTTCTTAACCTTAGCAGGTTAACTGGAGCTGTGTATACTGAGTGTAAAAACATTTATTAAGTCCTGTTTATAAAGTTTTTTAAATGAAGTTGTACAGTGTAGAACAGTGGATCATATTATGTTTGCATGTAAAAGTTTACAAATGCATCTATTAAATAAATCCACTTACATTTGTTTTCTTCATGGTACCTTTAGCTTCTGCTCTACATAGTATAATACAGTGAAAACCGTGTGCAGTACCCTCAAATATGTGCTTACAGTGAGTATTACAGTACATATTATTTCCAATGCTGCCCTAGGTGCAGTTGGGCAGACAGAATATGTACAGCATCAAAACAAAATTCATGACTCACCATGAGCAGAATTACCCTTAATCTTGAAAGTCACCGTCACGTAATTCAGTTCTTCTTCCATTATCCTGTCAGGTTAATCCCAGACAGAACGCACCTCACCTCAGAGACCAACACTAACACCATGGCAGTGGTTTAAATGCAGGATATCGTGAGTGCACTTTGGTTTGGTTAAGGACAAAAGGAAACCCACTGTGAGGGATTACACGTCATGCACTTCTTCTTTTTGCAGAATGTGTTAAGACTGACTAAGTCGTGTTCTCTTGTTGTTTTACAGGAACACATTTCATCATACAATAAGAAACCATCACAGGTCTTATTATTACACGTATTAACAAAATAACAAGATAGTTAACAGATTTGTCAGTGACTTCTTGTCTTGAGTTCACCAGATGGCTGTTATGGAGTTTATGTTGTTTTAAACGTGCTTTTTTTTCTCAGCATGTTGAAACATTTAGCTGGATATTTTAGTTTTAAATGAGGAAAAAGACATAATTTCTGTATTGAATGTCTGTATCCATAACCTGTCTTTTATGATTTTGTTTGACATTTGGTACGATGCTCGAACTTCTTTTTGAAATCTTGAACTCTGAACTTGAATTGAGTAAAAATAAAAAGAACATGTACATACATGGGGTTTTCCTCTTTCCTCTTTCAAATCACTTGATCGTCTGCCCTTGCTTTCCGTTGACTCAAATATTATTTGATATTTTGTTTATTTAAATCCAGGTTAATCTTGTATTTAATTTAAAATGTTGTTCAATCTTCATTTATTTTGCAAATGAAACAGAAATGTTTTATGAACACTCAAATTGGTATTTCAATTAAATGACCATGGCCAGCTCTACATTTAATCAATCAAATGTTTCTGTGTTAAATGTAAATTAAAGATCAGTGAGGATAATTGAGTAAAATACATGACAGATACATTCATTCATCAATAGACATGTTTTACTTAATAAGTTTTAACATTGTTTGTCCAGCAGATGGCGATCAAAAACTATTTGTACACACAACATATACGTACACTCAGTTGCCAGTTTATTGGGAACACGCAGCTGAAACTCATGCAGTCCAATGCAGCATCAGTCCTTAAATAAATCCTACCTTTATAACGTTTTCAATAAGGGAGGTGTTGATTAAACTTTATAGTCATTAGGGAGGTTTTGTTTTTGAATATTATTCCCTTATACTCTAGTCTAGGGTGTTTCTATGATGTTGGCCATCCCATTTTGAATCAAGGAGGGTAGACACAATAACATAAACATCTCTATTGGTCAAGAATGTTGTTATCTCAAACGCATAAAAGTAAGGGAGGTGTTTTTTAAAGTAAAAACATATCGTCCATATAAAATAAAACGTATCAAAATGTTTTGTAAATGTGAAGTGGAAAAGACTAGATAAAGAGATCTAGTTACCCTTAACCTGAAGTGACCTACTGATCTGAGTTTAATAATATGTCCATAGGAAAATAATAATCTGCATGAGGATATGACTCAGGTGTAATGAAGGCGATTGACCAATCAGCGAGCTGGATTTTTTTTCAGGAAACGCTCGCTGGTTTCCACCTGCGGGCAAAAAGCCACAAGGAGCCGGAGAGCCTCGAGGCTGAAAGCTTTTCCTTAAAAACCCGGGAAAAGTAGGAATATATCAATTTATTTATATTTTTAAGGACTTACTGGTGAGCAGAGATGGTTTGCGGAGGATACGTTTGCACCAAGAACGCACTCTGCGCCCTCAATATACTTTACATCGTGAGTATGATTACTGCTGTTGAACCGATGGGGATTTAACTGGAATAAGGCTTTAAATGTCAACACATGTTTCTGCTTTCATCATGATTTGTGCTTGTTACCCGTTTGTTAATTATTTAAAAAGATGTGAGCGTTTATTAAGAGTCGTTTCCTTGTTTTGGCAGCAGGCAGGTGTTTGTGGTAAATGATTAGGCACAGAGTTCATGGCTGTAGCTAGTACTGCTGGCTTCACAAAGAAAGGATAATAAATGCTTAATCATAAATAAATGTAGGCTTATTCAAACTTTCAGGCATCTCTGAGTCTCTGACCAAAACAACACGACATATCTCTTAATTTTGTTTTTATTTGACCTTTTTAACTAATTGTATTTATTAGTTTTATTTCACCCACAAACAACACGACATTCACTACATTCTTTTTTTTTAAAGTACAAATATAAATATACTTGCATAGCACGTTATGATGGATTTGGTTATTGGGATATCCATAATAGTAGTAGGCCTATAGAACTAAAAGGCTATGTAAATGTCATGTTATTGCACTAACCCCACATGTTGAGTCTCAAGCAGGTCTGACATTACAGATCATTTTAAATTTGCATCTTTAAAACAAAGAGCACAGTCACCGTAAAGGACAGTTTTTTTTTTGTTACGACATCATCAACATTAGTACAACAATCTATAAAAATAGGGATTAAAATATATTTTGTATACAAAACAAATCCAAAATATCAGGGTGAAGCCTGCCTCTTCTCCCGCGCGGCATAAGGCCTCCACGTTAAAGCAAAGAAAGCCTTTGTGTTCCCGGAGACTACACATATTTTATTAGAAAACTAAAACTGGAAATGTTGTCGGGACTTTCAAAGGCAGTTCTATATCTATACACTCTGGAGACTGTCTCGGAGAAAGAGTTTCAATGAAAATAAAATGATTAATTGTATCAGCAACTATGTGGCTAGTGTGAGAAGTATGTTGATCTTTACCTCAACTAACACGCCTTCAACCAGCTGGTATACATCATGGAGCCTCCACATGACATATCAAACGGCCCTTTTATAGGCTCAATATAAGACGTGGCCATTTTGTGTGTCTTTGTAATTATCTTGGTCTTTCTGTAGTTCTTTCTGTCTGTGGTTGTGTGTCTATCCATCTCTATGTTGTCATTTAATGTTTCCTTGTGGTCACTTTGATTCTCTTTTTAGGTTGGTATGTGTCTCTTTTGGTATTATTTTGTAGATGAAGGCCATGTTGTTTCCTGACATGTTGTGTCCCTGGTCTTGTGCTCTTTAGGCCCCTTCAGTAATCCTACATGTTCCTTCTTCTCTCAACATTGTTTCCTTCCTCCTCAGTTGGTGAGTCTGCTGCTGGTTGGAGTGGCAGGTTGGGGGAAATGGTTTGACCTGGTTTCCAGCATCAGAGTGGTGGCGGGGGTCATCGGCGTCGGGGTCTTCCTGTTCCTGGTCGCCTTTGTGGGGCTGTGCGGCGCCCTGAAGCACCACCAGGTCCTGCTCTTCTTCGTATCCTTTGGTTTGTTTGACTGAGCGCAAGGAGTCGCATCACACCTCAAATGGTTGTGTGCCAAAGGAGGAGTAAATAACCCAAA
Source organism: Notothenia coriiceps (assembly GCF_000735185.1). Classification (NCBI taxonomy): domain Eukaryota; kingdom Metazoa; phylum Chordata; class Actinopteri; order Perciformes; family Nototheniidae; genus Notothenia; species Notothenia coriiceps. The sequence continues at coordinate 5,600 of NW_011364558.1, forward strand.
CACTCTTTTATCGCTCTGTTAAGCTTGTGTTTCATTAGCTCTTGCGAGATTTCAGAATGTTTTTTTTAAATCTTATAAAAACGTCCTTAACTTCCTTCAGTACATGATGGTCCTGTTCATAGTGTTTGTCGGGCAGTTTTCTGTGTCCTGTGCCTGTCTGGCCCTGAATAAAGACCAACAGGTATGTTCATTTTGTCTACGTCGGTTCTATGATAAAGTTATTTTGGCCTATTAGTGTCTCAGAAACATTAATACTCGCACATGTGTTGAGTGAAAGGTATTTATTCAATTATAAATTCAGGGTGATTCATGTTAATCCCTTGTTGTTTTCTTATGCTTTCTAATGAAATAAATGAAAAGACAACCAGACTGTGTGCTTTTCCTTTACAGAAACTTCTACTGGAAGTTGGATGGAACAAATCCGAGGCGACTCAAAGCGACGTAGAGAAAACCCTCGGCTGTTGCGGCTTCTCCTTTGTTCCCATCAATGGCTCATGTGCTGCTGTAAGTCAATCCAACTGGAATATATTTTTCCTCTTAGGAACAATATGATCTTGACTTGTATGATCATGTTAATGAATGTTCTACTGTTACTTCTACTAGAGTTGCTTTGACACCCACCCTGAGACGTGTGTAACGTGCTCCACCACCATACTGCAGTATGCCGGAGAGGTGCTACGCTTTGTGGGCGGTATCGGACTCTTCTTCAGCTTTACAGAGGTCAGTAAATGTCATAGCAACAAATCATTCGGTGTAGAGTGGGTGCTGATGTAGACGTTTAGATTAATTGTGCTGGTTTTATCATAAATGCAACAAAAAAACGTGACACTAACACTTATCTGTCTTTTCTTTTAGATCCTTGGAGTTTGGCTCGCTCACAGATTCAGAAATATCAAAGATCCTCGATCAAATCCTGGAGCCTTCCTATAACCACTCGTACAGTAAATAAACCAAAAAATGAACACTGCTGAATAATTGTTCCTCTAACTTTGAAAATCAAACTTACAAGGACATTTGTATTGAGTTGGACTGTTAGTTTTGACCATTATATTATAACAGTAGTATGTAGAAACACAAGTAGAGGAAATGCCTTGTTAGCTACACATCTTTGTAAAGATTTCTCACAGATGATATTATTACCTGCTTCCTTACTTTCATTGAAATTATGCAGTTTTTGTTTCTTCGAATATTGTGTTTCTTTGGAGAAGTTGTTGGACATTAAGGGTGACATTTAACATGTCCGCTTTCTTGCATTTGATGGCACTATCATGTCTGTAACATAATTATGAAGCTAACAGCTGCTTAGTTTAGCTTAGCGTAGCATAAAGACTGGAAGCAAGGGGAACCAAATCCACCAGAAAGAAGTGTGTTTGGTTTGATGGAGGGTTACATGTCAGACAATTTCTTTCCTGAGAGGAAAAGATTACAACCACAGGCTGTTTCCCCTTTCTTCCATTCTTAATGCTAAGCTAACCGACAGCAGGGGTAACTTTATTTATTAATCTGACTTCTGGCAAATAAGGATAACTCCATAAATGTTGAACTCGTTCTTAAGAGTTTAACAGCAGCTGTGTATGTTCACACACACACACACACACACTCACCTTATGCAAATACACCGCAGGTTATGCAAATACACCGCAGGTTAGCACCATGATGGCTGACTGTGCTCACCACTCCCAGAGATTAAATGATAATGGCTGAACACAATTCACTGTGTTTTGCAGACAGTGGATTTGGGTGTTGGATCAAAATCATGCTTTTGTTTTCTATGTATATTTATTTCTTTGTTTCTTGTTTGAAACACATCAAAACATTGTATTCCTACTAAATCATGCTTCATCATATTGTTTGTCTCATTTCTTTCATTGTCAAATAGATAACCATGTGGGGTTGCAGTAGACGTATGGGAAATGTTATGATAAGCTTATCAGATTAAGTGCTGATAAGGAGCGGTGTTTTCACTTGGGAGTAGGAAACTTGGTGCCACATGACTGCGTCACATTCCCAAACAGGATGCCAACCAGGAACTGTTTTCACTCTTTAGATTCCTCTGAATATCATGAAAGGCAGTCCAACCTGTTTAGTGGTGCAGCTTCAGCACTGCCATTGTTAAATGAGGTCATTGTGTGAATAATTAACAGCGTTTTATATTTAGATCCATCTATTCATTATATAAAGAGATCCTTCTGTCATAGCATTCATTGGCAAGGTGGAGCCTATGACATGGCTTTATGTAGACTGATGTAACATATTCAAATATTCCTACAAGTTTCTGTCCGAAGAGACTCTTCATATTTTGGTATATTAGAGAACCTATTAAAGATTTTAAGTGTAGCCCATTTCAGATCATCCCTCTTGACCCTTTAACAGTGTTTTGTTATTGCTTTTTTTTGTCTGTCAATATTTTACTCAAACTGTGGTTAGCAGCAAAGCAACCTATTGTTATCCACTTCACAACAACAGCCATGCAGATCAGATTTGAGGCACTAGTGAAAAGGAGTGGGATAATGTATAATTCCCAGCATTAAGACATTAAGAAAAGCTAAATGTGTGGGTATAAAGCAGAACTAAGAAGTCATGTTACTCTGAGTATGCACTTAAATACAGCAATGTTATGAGTTGACTGTGTGTAAAGTCAGACACTAGACTATACATCACCTGTATTTACAGCGATGTAGAAACATATGAATGTTTTAAAAGTCATTCTTATTCTTCAAATACTCCAGAATATATGCTGCACATTTTTTCTCATAGCTATTTAGTTAATTGTAGTGAAGTGATGCCTTTAGACTGTTTAATGTATATATCTAACTATTTATATAGAAAATGACCATAATTAAAGTTGTGTTATATGATAAAAAGAAACAGATCACAATTTGCTCTTTTTTCTACTCAAGACAAGGACAAGGTAAAACACTAAACAAAACTGTATTACCCACACATCTGGGCTGGAAGACTTGGATGTACTTCCAGGGTCAAAGATCATTTGGGACGAAGTATGAAGGAAGCACATGGTGAGTGAGGCAGTTTATTTGACCACTTCTGACCCTTAGCTGCTAAGTTGTGATTCGGTGCGGCAGGATCAACAATTTATATTGAAACTAGCAGACATGGTGAAAAAGAGAATTGCTGGCAGTTGGCATGCAAAATGTAGAATTTGAAAGTGTTTGCTCTCCGAGTGAACTCAAGTCACCTCCATCTCAAGAAAATACATTTGTATTCCTTGTGTTCTTTAATCTCCTTTTTTCTTCAACATGACCAAAGCATTTATTTTGCATACTTTGCTATATTTGATCCTTAGAATATAAAGCAATCTCCTGTCAAAACATGAACCTCTGTCACATTCAGCTGAACGCTTCAAAGCCATGTGTTATTGTTTGAAAGGCCTTGAATCTGCTTTTCTTCTGCGGCTGTCCAGCTTGTATCACACTGTCCCCTCATATTGTCTGCAGGGATCATTGCTGAAATGAGTGCATATCAGATATATTTATTTATTGTATAAGTATGAAGACATAACTGCACATCATCTTGTCTTCAAACTTCTGCAGAGCTCTTGAGAATCTTCTTATGATATAATGTCTACTGGATCTGGGCAGCAAGTCTTTTTCTCAGATCAAGCTGTCTGGGTTTGTCAGCTTGAGAGAGAGCTTGGTAAACCCCGGCAAAGTTCAATCTGGTTCTCGTCACTTTGGGCTGCGTGCGGACTTTTAAACAATAGATGTTCTTTCTGTGCAAGATGATGAAGGACCATGCAGAGACTCCTACACCTAACCCCACAGCTTTCACAGTAAGTAAGATATAAGTTCATTTATGTTTGTGGTCACAATTTAAAAAAAAAAGATGTGATTATTTTGTGTACCCTTTTTCTTTGATAGAGCTGAATAAACACTACAACATACAGTGAGAGGTAGGTTTAGGTATTTGTTGTCAATGTAATGTATTGCAGTATCAAGTCAGAGCATGTCCCTGTTCCTAAATGAATAGTAACTTTACTAAGCACATAACTCAAGCAACTGAAATGGGTTCATTCATCATGTAGTAGAAAGATGAACTTGTTAGCGCTCTCTGGTGGACAAACTATGCCACAGCAGCCCTGTTTTCAATGACCACATTTCAATCCTGAGTTGAATTATCTTTCTTGGCATTTTTGCAGTGGTGGAAAGTCAGTAAGAACCTTGCTCCTACCTATATTTTTCACCTCCACTACAATTCAGAGGGAAATATTGTACTTGTTACTGCACTTATATTAAACTTTCTTTCCAACTTTGCAGTTTAATATTTAAACAAAATATTTAAAAAATGCATGATATATTAATCTATCGTGCATTATATAAAGTTATGTCCATCGTTACCTGCTGCAACATCATTGTGATTATAATGTAATATTATTTATATCCTGAAATGGTCTGTTATTCATTATGAGTCAAATCTAAATGCAGGACTTGTACTTAGTATTACACTCTGGTATTGCTTAGGTAAATGATCCGAGTACTCCACTGCATTTGAGTGCTGCAAGTTCTTGTTCCTTAACCTCAGAACAGATATTACAAAGACTCAAGAAGAATACTCTTGTGTTGTATCAAGATTTTTATTAAGCTTACTGTACATTCATGTAGCAAACAGCTTGTCCATTACATGAAAGTATACCCTTGCGTTTGAGAGTATTGACAGGAAGGCTAAAGTCCACTAAACAATTAGAATCCAGGCTCCATATAAACAAAGCAACACAAGGATATGTGGGCAAAGAGGACATACAGACAGAAGTAGAAGAAGACAGAAGTAAAGTGACATGATTTAGTCAAATTTAAAATCTGAAACCTTTTCACAAGGAACGTTCTCTCAGCAGAAGTTGGACCAAAATAAACAAGAAGAAATAAATAGGCACTGGGAGAAGGAGTCACATTAGCATGAGGCAATTAGTCAAGAGAGCGGCTAACTGCTTAAAAAGCCATACCGGCAGTTTTAGGGGGCGAAGCTGCAGTGAGAAGAAGTCGAATGAAGATCTGAGAAAATAATAAAAAGGAAAGCGGCTTACGGGTTTCATAGCATTTGGACCTGACTACGAGTCTGATAAGAACGCTCTGTGTGCGTTAGGGGAATGCTGAGGGTTGAAATCTGGGTCTTCCCTCACTCGTTTCTTGATGTCTGCTTTAACCTAAGAGGAAAAACATTCTGATTATTATCATGGTGGGAATTACAAACAGTATGTCAGAAGGGGTTTTAGAGAGGCAGTCATGTGACCACAGGTTTGTTCCCTATGATCAGCATTAAAGAGGAGGGGAGAAACCCTCATTCAAAACCCCATTTGAACATTTGTGCTGACTTTGCTTTCCTAAGATAAGGGTGCAATATACATACAACTAGAAAACATCATGCTTACAAATTCAGATAAGAATATCAGACATATGTGACCTGCTCTATCGAAATCAGTCGCATTGACCCGAAGACACATTTTGAGTTGTATACACAGCTGGAAAGAAGATATTCCTAGCTTTCTAACGATATCAGGATTGTTTTTGTACTCCAAATATTAAGCAAAATATGTCACATTATATAATGACTGTCACAGAGTCATCATTTTGAGAAAAAGGCCTTCAAAGTTTTCTCTTCTCTGGAATCCATCGATCTGATTGGTTATTAGCAAATGATCAAAATACTACGGAGGGAAGATATTTTCGTTTGGATTACTGGTCTGGGGGAAGCTCGCGAGTGTGTGCGTGTGTGTGTGTGTGTGTGTATACGAGTGTGTTTGTGTCTTTTTGCGTTTGTGTGTATTGTGTTTGTTTCCCGGGGAAAACCCTCACGAGAAACACCGGCTGTTGTTATGCCTGCTGTGACGTTACATTACTCCGTTCTCCGCTTGTAATTATGCCTTCACAAGCTTCAAAGTTGTATTTATCATCTGAATTTACCGAAACAAGTTTAATATTCTGAAAGCCAAGACTTTGTTTAATTGAAATCAGATGAAAACAAACTGTGACGGACCCTGCCGTGTTATTTATGATTACTCTACGCTTACATTCATAATGTCAGCCGGAGGGAGGGGGGGCGGCGCTGCGGAAGAGCAGATTGCCTGTCATCTTCCCTTTACAAGCTTAAAGAATGTATTTATCGTGTGAGTTTGGAAATAAAAGTTTCATATTCTGAAAGCCAAGACTTTGTTTGTTTAAAATCAAACAAAACACCCGAACCCCGAAAAAATAGTTTTTTACGCAAATCCACGTTTATTTTGAAATGAGCCGTTGCGACTTCCGACTGATTTCGATAGAGCGGGTCACATATGCATTATATTGTGAAACTGGTCGCATTCACAACTACAATTAGTGAGGTAGGTCAAAATATTTTCTCAAATCAAGTCTAACAAGTATAGTTAGCCTAAATGACGTGCAGTGCCGTTTGTTGTAATTGACATAACCCAGTTACCTGCTCTGCATACGCTTCTCTGAGCTCCTGGGTGTCCAGGTCCTCCTGTAAGTGCTCAGCAGAAGTGATGGGCTTCACTCCTGCTGTCCTGGCCGCTTGGCTCACGGCGTCCGAGAGGGAGAGGAGGCTTCCCCCACTCAGTCCGGTCTGAAAACACAGAGACACAGACAGCTTAAAGACGGTAAGGACACGTGACATTCGTACAAAACAAGTAAAGTTACAACTGATCTGATTACCTTCCTGCGTTTAGCTGGCATGCCGTGCACATAAGCGTCAGACAGCGGGGGCTGAGCCTTCATCTTCCTCTGGGTCATCATGTCACACCTGATGATGGGCACCCATTCCTACAGTGCAGAGTAATAGAAGATACAAATTGATGGTTCACATCTTTCAAAACCTCTTTCTGCTACTGTTCCTCTGTAGTTGCAGTATTGAAAAAATAAATAAATGGGACATATAAACTAAAGAGACAAACTTTTGAAATGCTTGGAGAAAATGTTTTGATGAATATATTTGCTCTCAGGAATTCTATGAGGTAGAATCCAGAGTGGACACAGTGACAGAAACAACAACGGCTTACATATGGACAGGTGAGAAATGCATGACGACTGACTTGCAAACATTTAAACCTCCCTGTGGAAGTATGTGCACACGATAATGAAAATATAAATGAATCAGTATGACGTGTGCATAAGCCTGAGCTTGTCTGGTATGAGGGGCTGAGCTGCAGGATAAGGGATGTATTTTCTAATTCTGGTGGGACACAACAAATAACAACTAGCAAATACGTGCGAATGCTGTAAACTGTGAACATTTGTGGCTGAATTTAGCTGAAAATGCAGAAAAAGCTGAATATTTTATTAGCTGAATGGTAGCTGCTTTTAGCTACAAAAACCAGGTAAGTGTGTTGCTGAACTTAGCGGGGAAATGCAGAAAGTGAAATGATTTGAATCAAATTGTTACAGCTCAAATTGCATTGCAATGACTTCCATGTTAAAAAATACTTTAAAAAGCTGAATATTTTATATTTTATATATCAAAAAAACTAACAGAGCGTGAGCATCAGGGAACCCCAATGAACTGATATGTTTTCTTTTTGGGTTTTGTGTGGTAAATGTGAAGATGGGAGCAGTCTGTCTAAAGTGTACTTCTCTCTGTTCTGAAGAAAGATCCGGATTTGTTTTACATAGGAGTCTAATGGGAGCTAGGTGGACTTTTTGTCTCTTCATGCCCTCAAGAGGCATTTTGTTTAATATTTTTTCTTAATTCTTTTTTATTTTCCAACCTAGGAGAGGTTTTCCTACGTTTTTCATGAAAAATGATGTCTGAGGAGTGTAGGGTTTGGGAATTATGGAAGGTGTAAAACATTTTTTGGGAGAATTTCAAGCACTGCTCCACTCTGTTTTGAGGTCAAAGCACTCTAGAGTTAACGAGCTGCTCCATCTACTCTAATGTTAAAATCTGAACAAGGCCTCTACCAAGCTCCAAACTAAGTTAAATATCTTAAAAAAAAATGTCTATAGCTGAAGGTCTTGTGATCATTTTAAAGTTGGAATGAAGTCTCTAGCTGAAAGTATGTGGAAGGAGAAGCATTTGGCGTAAGGTCTAGTTAAAAGAGGATTTGAAGAGTCGTCCCATTGACTTCCATGTTAAAAAAAGAGTTTAAAAAGCTGAATATTTCAAAAAGTATAACATATTTTTAAAAAGTTGAAAGTTTCCCATCGATTCCTTAAAAAAGGCTGAAAAATGTCATATTTGAATGGTTTCTGTAGCTGAAAGTAAGCTGAAGTTATGGAGAGCCAAAGTATTGGCTGAAATAAGGGGGAGAATAAAGATTTGAAGAACTATAGTGCATTCGCAGCATTCGCACTAATAAACTTCCAACCAGAGCTTTAAGTGTCTTTCCAGAAAAAAGGTTCCAATTGTTTAGTATAATCCACAGACTTCAGTAAAAACAATATTTAGCTCTACCTTCCCTACAGAACAAAAAGTTCCTGCATAAGCTGTTGACAGTTAGCTCCTGGATTTTCCAATATAAGTAATGAGTTGACACTGTACACACTTTAAGAGTGAAGCAGGGCGGTGCCACCACAAAACATGTAGCCATGAAAACAAATCATTTTAAAAACAGAAAACTCTTACAGGTGGAACGGAGGCGGCCCAGGCCTCAGAGTCTCGAGCAGACTCCTCGCTGCCCCCCTCAGCTCCCGCCGCTGCCATGTCGCCACCTAATGGTGCGGCTCCTCCTGAGGCCCCCAGGTCTCCAGGCAACACCCTTGGTTCCCTTGACGACGCCCTTGTGTCGTGTGACACGTTCATGGCCTCCTCTGCTGTGGTGGCTGCAGCTGGAGAGAGGGTGTCCGCGATCTTTGGAAGTAGAAAACAGACCACATGAGGGAACTAAAAGGTTAGAGCAGTAACTTACACATTAACTGAGATCATTTGAAAGAACATTTAAGACACGACATGCTCACCGTTGCACTTTGTGCTCGTTCAGGCACTTGTGTGCCAGTGGCAGAAGACGTATCTCCCTTTGAAAGAATGCCATACAATATTTATTAGCCTTTTCTGTTCAAAGTAACAGGATATGCAACAGCCATCAGATAAGAGTGACTGCTTCTCTCTCTGCAACATGTTTGGCCAACAACTCAGACCAAATGTATAATCGGGGGAAAAAACATATCAAGTTTAACGGAGACACTTCATTGTACGTTTGGATTTGATTTTTCCAGTTGTTGTTGATGAAAGATAAATGGTTATTTTTGTTCGAAAGGCATACGGCTGCTTCCTTACCTGCGTGTGAACTATGTAGTTCTGGATCTGGTCCTGGGTGATGGGGATGTGCTCCAGAATCACCTGCAGCCTCATGGTCATCATGCTGGTCATCCAGTTGACCAGGCTGGGGCTGATGTCACTGGACATCCTCCGCTGGAACAAGAGAAAATAAAACATTTACGTTAAGGGTTCAACTTTATGTTTCTTCTGTATTTTCTTAAAAACTCTTAGTAGCATCAAAACATTTGCACAAAGCACTAGACTTTAAATCCTTTGCCAAACATACTAAATTCAGTTTGATGTAGAGTTAGAGACAGAAAGAAGCAGTGAGTGAGTCAGGGAGAGATTGAATACTGACGATTCGGTGGTTGATGACTGCGGTGAGGGCTCTCTGGTCTCCTCTCAGGCCGTGCAGGTTGAGGGCCAGACACTCAAACAGCGCCTGGTTACACATCTGGAGCAGCCGGGGCCCGAATGAGTCATCTGGATGAAAAAACATATTGATATTAATTGGCAACAAAATGCAATCCTACAAGACAATATGATATTTTATACGTCAGTACTTCAGCTCCTGTCATTACTTCTGATAAACATAGCAAATATTGTAACTTTTAGTGCTGCAACCAACACTTCCAAACAAATAGCGGCTAAACAGGAACCACACAAACTATAAATAAACCAAGTCACTCTTAACAATCAACTATACTGTTCATTGTTTACCCGTGCAACGCAGGATGTGTGTGGCAATGAGCATCAGCTGCTGCCTGAAGAAGGACATGTTGGTCTGAGTAGCATCGACGCCCTCCAACACTGTGACTGAAGACTCTCTCTGTGGGAGTCCCATAGAAATATAATCAACACATTTACTCAAATGTCAGCTGAAATGTTAATGCCCCTTACCAACAACTATTAGAAGTATAATAACCACCTTCACGCACAGACTTGACAAAGACTGGATTCGTGGACTTGCTCAAAAACGTGGACATACTGTATCTCTCTGATTGCACTGTACAATCTCTTGTAGATTTCTTGCCAATATATATATTTTAGTGTCAGCTTGGCTCACTTAACTTGCCTCATGTTTTTACATTAAATAACAATGTTATAATGCTTTTGTTCATTACCGCCACGTCTAATAGTGTAGTCATTTAGCTGACAAATACAATTAGACTCTGAGTCCAGCATTACATCATATAAGGTTTTGTAAGTAAGTGGACATCAAGGACTTACAAAGCTCTCACTGATATACTCCTCCAGTTCGTTGACAAGAGTGTCAGCCGCAGCCTGGGGGGTGGAAGCAGAGGACGTGAGGAAAGCAAGACGGTGCATGGAGGGACAAGACAAAAATCTATCAGTTATTGGTCAGTCACACAAAGGGATAACAAACACAAACCATCTAACACAGGACCAGGACCAATAATGAAGCTATGTCTACGTATAACTAATCTTATACTAAAATATCTAAACAACAATGTAAAAGAAAAGCGAATCTCTTCAAACTGGCGAGTGTTACTTACAGCAATGTTCTCATCAGTGGGCTCCCTGCCGTTGAGGTAGTTCTGCGTGAAGAACTGGGACAGCTGAGGCTGGATGCGTCCGAGAGGCTGGTGATGACCATGGAGCAGCATCACCAGGTCTGACATGGTGAACGTCTGGCACACCAACATCAGCAGCTCGCCGAAGAATCCTGGGGAATGACATGAGAAGCTGAGGTTAGATTTATGCTCCCTTTTGATAACTTCATATACATGACTGTTTGCTCTTTACCGGTGGGATCCTCCGGACTGATGAAGATGTTGGTGGCCTGGGACAGCCTTTGCATGAACTGGGCGATGCTCTCCGTGTCGTTCTGACCCTGGCCCAGAGAGCCCATCATGGTGCTCAGGACGCCGCGCACGATGCCTGTGAACAGCTCGGGGTTCAGGGCCTCGGCTCCCGCTGCGGCAGGGTTGGGAGTGGGAGTGGGCCCGTCGGCAGGAGCAGGGGCGGTGCCAGAGGGAGGAGGGGGAGGAACAAAGACAGGCTGGGCCTAGAAATTACATGAGTTAGGATTAATAACCGCTCCCTTTACTTGAAATTAATTGTTTTCGTTAAATGAAAAGCCCTATATTCATATTTTGAGGAATTTAAATAATCCTTGTTGGAAAAGAAATAATATAATGTTTTATTCGAATCAGCTCTGTAGCTGATTTAAAGTGGACCTATCAAATGCTATATTTGAAATATATATTGTATATTGTCTATATAAAACATGTCTGTGAAGTTTTTTTTCAAAATACCAAACAGTTCACCCATTGTAGCCATGCCTCTTACTGCTCAAACACCTCTTTTGAAGCCGTGTTAGAGAAACGCCTTGGTCCTTAGCTTGAAAAAAGAAGAGGAGGCGGAGCTAATGCCTGATCAGAATTCTACCGGAGATAAAGTTAAATTCGGTTGTGATAAAACGCCATCCTGTTTAAACCACGTCAAAGATTATTTCTGAAACAGTATGGAGCTCAAATGCTTTTTCTCTTGCAGGTTTATCCCAAGGTGAGTTCCTTTTTATATTTCCTGCTTTTCAAACACATGTGCTCTACAGTACAGTGTTAGCGAGGCTTGCTAATGTAAACAAAGACGAGATTACGTCCAAAACACGTCAGGCATTGTTTCTGATAGCAATTTTCGGTGGGTCCGCAAATCTGTATCCGCTCGTTGTACCCCCGTTTTTAAAAGATTTGGGTACGGAGGAAAAGAGAGAGGGTTTTATTTTCTGACGCTGCGTGAGTTCCCCGACGCACCGGGGACACACATTTATGTATAAAAGACATCACAAAGTGCATTTTGCATGATAGGTCCCCTTTAACATTTGAAACGATGCACTTCCTGAAGATGATCTGTGTGCAGGTAATACAGGATTACTTCAATGATATGCAAGTTCAGGTGAAGTCTAAGAGTACACTCGGGTCAAAGACTCAAACACTGACCTGCTGCATGAACTCACTCACTCCCTGGATGAAGGCAGGGACACCAGACGTGGTGACAGTGATGGAAGGGGCTCCTCCAGGGCCCACCCCGGCCCCCCCCAGCAGAGAGCCCAGGAGCTGGCTGAGGTCAGGGGGCATTTCCTGGGACTGCGGGTCACCGGCGGTGGTCTCAGATTGGCCCGGCTGACTTGAAGGGTTTGCAGTGGGGGGAGTTGGACCCGAGTTGGAGAAAGAAAAGGAGGAGGAGGCTGAGGAGGTTTGAGAGGAGGAAGAAAAGGAGGATGAGGAGGATGTGGATGTGGAGGAGGAGGAAGTGACTGTTGGACCGGCTGTAAAAAAACAGATTAAGTTATCACTGATTGATAGCAATCCTCAAACCAGTCATTCTATGCACTCAAGACACAATGAGTAGGATTTGTTGGTTGCGTTTTTAAAAAAGCAAAATATAAAAGTTGTGCCAGCCCAAGTTTACTCTTGTTTTAGAAGAACAATTTAGAATTTCATCTCACTATGTGTGTTTTTCCTGAACGTTTTTATTGAGGTCGATGCCATAAACGTCCCCAAGAAAGAGACTAGCACACCTTTCTGTGGTCCATATGATGGAACGGGATTCATTTTGTTCTAAACATTTTATTTTGCATTGTTGGAAAACCCTACTCATTGTGCCTTTAAACTATCCTAATCCCAGAAAAAAAATAAAAAATGCTACAATTAATAAATTACACATTTGACTTTCATTAGGTATGACTCGTTCATTGTAACTTCAATCTGTCACCTTTACAGAAAGATGCTGCGAATAAAGAAACAATTTTAAAAAGCTTACCCATTTGCCCTGGCAGCAAGAGCTGTCCGACCAGTCCACTAATCATCTGGTTGAGAGCAGCTGGGTTGAAAGCCTGTGGATCCAGATTTTTCACAATCAGTCAAATGTTGGCATATAGCCTCAGAAACGAGAAGCAAAATCACAAAACAATATCGTCACCTGTCCTGGCTGCTGGCCCGGTATGGCAGCCCTCACATTGATGGTGGTTCCTCGAGCACCAAAGGCTGGGGGGGGCATGTTGGGTGCAAAGGGGGGACGGGTGAACACAACCCTGGCCTGGGGCTGGGGGCCACCATGTGGGGGTGGCGGGGGAGCAGTAGGCGTGGTGGTGGGTGTGTTGGGACCCGTGGTGGTAGTTGAGGAGTTGGCTGTGGAGTTGAATCCGGGAGGAGTGGGCTGGGGGGGGACTGGCTGTCCGGTAGCAGCAGCAGTGGCAGCGCTGGTAGCTACGGCGGTCGCATATTGGCTTATCTGTTGCATCAGATTGCGCATGAAGTCAGGGGGGAGGGCACCTGAAGGGGGGAAACAGAAATAAATGTATTAGAAATGTTTTGTTACCAGCAGAAAACTATTATCTGGAGTCACAACAAGAAGGATACATTTCAGATCCAAACAAATGAACAGTGCTATATTGAACTTGTTGGGAAGTTTAAAATAAAACGGATAACCTGGAAAAGGCTTTACACTAAAAGGACTTTTTTTGTCAAATATATGAATTGGCCTTTACCTGGTTGTCCCGGGATTTGCTGTCCAGCTGCAGCAGGGTTTGCTCCTTGGCCTGCACATACACAAACAAATAAGTTTCAACTATTTGTACAATACTACCAGTACTCTCTTTTACAGGAGAGCTTTTGCAATAACAGATCCATCATGAAAAAATAAACTTTACATCAGATCGATCAATGTTCCTCTCTTCATGTCACTCTGATAGTGGCAGCAGAGTGTGGTATGAGCAATGATGTAATGTAATGCAACTCCAACGCACTGCTGCCCAGCAATAACACACACAAACACTTTTCAATCAGTGGCGGGTAGGGGACAACTCACCATCCGTGTTCATCTGCATCATGACCACCGGGACTGCCTGGTGGCTGATCCTGATGACACGGGGGCCACCCTGTCCCGGTCCAGCCTGCTGATTGGACGGGTAAGACTGAGAGGGAGGGGTTTGTCCAGGACCAGCCTGCTCCGATTGGCTGCCAGGCTGGGTGGGCGGTGCCTGTCCGTCAGTGCTGTTACTCGCAGCAGTCACTGTGGCACCCAGGTTCATCTGTCGGTGACGATGCAAACAACAGTCAGTCTCATAACATTAAAATGAAGTATGAATAATAACATGGGCTTAATATCACTTACTTGCACAGGGATGTGGTGGTGCACGGCTCCAGGCATATTGACTGGGTTGGCATAGTGGGAAAATGGCCGGACCACATGCAGGTGGCGGGGCACAGGGTTCATGAGGTTCAATCGTAGGTCACTGAGAGCCACAAGGGCGTTACCAAGGAGACGGAGACACTCCCACGTCATGATGAGAGTGCGCTGGTCCTCCTCTCTTTCCTGTTGCAGAAGACAAACCATTTTAGGCCACATCTTAATTATATAATCTAAGTTAGGTACACCAAACAAACAAAGATTGGTTCCTTTTTCTTGTCATATGATATAACACCAGAAGCTGTTTAGCTTAGCTTAGCACAAAGACTGGAAACAAAGGGAACCAGTTAGCCTGGCTCTATTTAAAGATAACAAACCCACCTACAAGCAACTCGAAGTTTAGTCCTTCAAAAACAGCATTTGTTATAATCCTATTAATACTAGGGATGTAACGATATACCGAATATCGCGGTAAATAAACTTCCCAATACCGTCGTGAGACTGACAAAATCTACCGCGATTTAAAAAAATAATTAATCTTTAAAAAAATATATAATTCTTTTTAAACACTTTTTAAAAAAAAAACCTTTATTTAACCAGGTGGTCCCATTGAGATCATCGATCTCTTTTTCAATAGAGACCTGTCCAACATGGCAGCAAGTAGGTTACAACATGAAAATAAAACAACAGATAACACAAAAGGACATCGTATTTACAGGGCTACATTTACAGACCTAGAGACATTGACAAGTACCAACCATATATTTATATCTCGCCATGTCAATAAGCCTGGCGTTAGACTTTTTCGCTGTCCGTCATTTTGACAGACAGGATCGTAAAATATCCGTCATAATCCCTTATTACCCGTCGGGTCTGAACAGTTCACGATAGAGCACGTTGGCGCTGTTCCGAGTTTGTTCTAATCTGTCAAAATGACAGACTTCTTTCAGATTTTTGCGTCATTGTTAAATAAAATATTCGGTTAACGCGACCACTGGTGTCCCAGCAACATCAGTACCAAGCGAGAGAGTTTTTTCCAGAGCAGGGGATATTGTAAATGCCCAAACATCCCAGTTTATAAATTCCTGGAATGTGGACATTCTCATATTCCTAAAAACCTGTCTGATGATGCTGAGTGAGTGACTGGTGAGTTTGAGTTGAGTTACTTGAAAAACTAAAGTGAAACTTGATTTATTTTTTATTCTCACAAAGGCTGATTATTAATATGTCTCTTGTTTATTTTGCAGATGCAGTGACACAAATAAAAATGCCCCTACTTTGTTTGGTAGTACTAGTCACCACAAAACACTGGGTTTTCCTGTTCAGTCTGTTACTCCCGTCACTTTTTTTTTTCCCATCCTTTATTATTCAATATCGCCCGGATATCAATACCGTCCACGGTCGGACTTGTTACCCGCGAGCGTACTGCCTCACTCGTACCGTGAGTTTTTGGGTATCGTTACATCCCTATTAATACAAAATAATTTAACTTTATATTAAGTTGTTTTTTCCTTGACTACAATGAATTTAGCAATATGGATATGCAGGCCTCTTTTTGAATGCTTAGTATACTAAAGAATTATATTTATTATTTGGCCTGTTTGAATCTTACTGTATTGTTATTGTTATTCTGCGTTCGGTGGCCGTCTCCAGGATGGTGTAGCTCTCTGAATGAAAGGCTGCAGTCTCTCCCTCCACCCTACGCAGCTCAGACAACATGCCTGCCGAACTCAGCTGGGGCTGGGTGACTAGCGGGAAGAGAAGAGTGCAGACGATACAATCAAAAAGACAATATAAACAGCATTACTTGGTATATTGAAAACTAAGATACTATAAATAACAGAAACAACACTTTAGTTTTCCAATAAACTGATTATAAGAAAAGTTATGGCTCCTGAGTTCAGGAAATGATGAAATCCATTGTTTCTATGTCTGAATGAATTTGTATGTGAATCTGGGAGAGGGAAAGGGATGTCTACACTGTGGGTGGGGGGGTGGTCTCAGATGGGTGCTGAAGTTGGTGTGTGGAGGTGGGGGAGTTGTTTGGAGGTGGGGAGGTGTCCATGGGCGGGCAGATGGGGGGAGTAGAGGTGGTGGATGAGGATGATGGAGGAGAGGAGGTGCAGCAGCAGCAGCAGCAAGAAGGCCGTCTCTGTTTGAGTGGAGAGTCGCTCGTGCACGCTGAAAAAGGAAAGCAATTTTATTAATAATAAAGATTTCTCTGGAGCTTTGCTATTTAAGAAGTCCATGTGAAACGTTTGAGTTTCTCACCTCCATCCTTTGGATTACATCATTGAATGTCCCTCAGTCAGGTTCTCGGCCAGCACCTAGCCTCAGCGAGGCTCCACTCGCACACGGCTGGTCCATATCAATGTGCACAATTCAGACCCATTGCTCTGAATAGAAAGGAGGGTTAAAATAAACCAACACAGGATTATGTCATTTTGGTTTGTAATGCCGTCATTTGGCATCTGTACCAGTGCTGGTTGTGACTCTGGCGTTCCTGCGCATTCGTCTCCCATACCAGACACCCATCTGCTGAACAGACATCTAAACAAAGAGAACCACCTTCGTAAACAACACTTGAGTGCAAGACCCATATTTCTGGAGGTGATATTTAAACATAATGGCTGGACAACATTAATGAAATACATATTATCAATTAAATAAGCGAAGTCTGCTTTCAAGGTTGTTCATGTTTTTTGGTCAGAAATCCAATGGGAAGCTCACACCAGGGGGGTGTACTAACGAAGCAGGATTTTTGCCGTAGCGCTAACTTCAGGGCGAAAAAATCGGGTTCTCGTTTCCTACGAAGCTGGTTCCTCTTTTGTAGCAGGCTACTAGATCTCCATGGCTAGATTACGCTGTGCGGCTAACCTGCACCTGGTGCGTGAGCAGGTTAGTTTGAAGGCTAAGAGCTCAACTCAGTGAACGCAAGGCTGCCTGCTGACCATCAGAGCTTCAGGTGTGCCGGAGTTCTAAGCGACCAAGTCCATATTACGGAGAACGGAAATACAGAAAACTGCCGTGTGCAGGGAAAGCCGGCCGGCAAAAATCACGACTGTGTGAATGTGAAATATAATGAATATCACCTTCCCATCTTCAGAGCAATCTGACTATTAATATACATTAGCGTTAAAGAAACTTACTTAAATATCTGCCACAACATAAGTAAGCCGGATCAGAGTAACATTAAGTACAAGCCCCGCGGCATATCACCATCATGAAATGTATCATATATTCCCCTTATCTGAGTCAGCTGAGCCGTATCTGGCGTGATGGTATGCAAAAGTATTATTTTTAAGCGACACAATTAAGTGACGAACACATCAAATTAAAAGTCCAGATCCACTCGTGTCTTAGACGGGCCAAGTGATAATCATAAAACCTGTTAACAGTACGCATTTCAAACCATTTTTCTTTTAACCAGCTGTATTCACCTTGCAGGTAGGCAGCTATGTGTCGAAAAGCTGCCGTTGCAGAAAAGACGGCCGGCAAAAATCACCGACTGTGTGAATGTGAATATTAATAGAATATCACCTCCCTTCTTCAGAGCAAGCTTTTAAAGCTTAACGTCTTCATATGTGTCTAATTATATAGTTGACTTTTCATTCAGGAAGTATGACGCTGCGCTGTCAGTATGCTTCTCCATGTTTGTGATTGGTCGAATGTTCCAAATACCCCCCCTTTCATGTGAACGCGCACCTAACTAGATACGGCACGGCTGGCTTGAGCGATCCACTTGATAACCCGCGTCGTAGTACCGTTTAGCGAGAGCGCGTATGTTTTGGATTAGGCCAACCGGCTAACTCAAACATATCCAGGTTAGGTTGAACCAGCTTCGTAGTATACGCCCCTGGAGAACATTTGACTTAGTAATTGTTCTATTGTGGAATATGTACAATATTTGTTGAAACTAAAGCATTATGATACATATTTAAATAGTATGTATATTAAAATAGTAGTGTGGAACTCTTGCAGGAAAATTGAAAAATGGAGAGTGCTACAGAGGTCTTGTAAGCTCACTTATACTAACTCCTCTGGAACCACAAAAGGCTTTTTACTTTTGTAAACACACTTTGATGTATGGAATAGATGTTATTCCCCTTTAGTGTCCTAAAAACCCTTACCAAGTGACAAGGCAGACCTACCTGTATCTGCTGGGGGTCCATGATGTTCACAGGAAGGTTGAAGGTGCCAAGCATCACGTAGCTGTTAGCATTGCGATCATGTGGAGGCCCTTGTGACGATCCATGGGAGGAAGAGGAGGGCCCGCTGTCGGCTGAAGTGCCTCCGGACCCTGAGCCAGGCTGGGAGGGTGGAGGGGGTGCACGCTCCACCAGATGTATCACCTTGCCATCCACATCTGGGTAAACAACAGAGACATATGGTTTATCTGTACATACATGATGGTGGGTTGACTTCAACTTGTTTCAAGACACCAGAGAATGTCTAGGTGAATTCTGAATTGCATCCAATAACTTGGGGAATAGTATATGAATATTGACCGACACAATAAAACTAAATGCACAGAACCCGTTACTAAATGCACAGAACCCGTTGACTTACTGTAGTCTGCCAAAGTCAGTATCTCCTGCAAGACTCTGCCCTGGTAGATCAGCCTCTGTTTGTCCACAGGGATACCCACTGAGGGGGCAATGTGCTCCTTAAACTCTTTCACTGTCAACTATAAGAACATGGTACACACTTGAGTCAGACTTCTGCAATCACTGACAAAAAACGAGAATTCATTCCAGAGTTTGCAACAGGAACAGAATAACTTACCTGAGCACCAACAGTGTAGGTTCTGCTTTGGGAGTCGAGTGTTTTGACTGTCACCTCTATGTCTGCAGTTTGTTCCTCCATGGTGTTCCTGTAGCATACAATAGTGTGTCATATGTCTTAGCAATACTTTATGACAACCCCATAAATCTGTTTTTAAAGAATTGTGAATAAGAATAGGGAGGACATGTTACAGTTGAAAAATGAATTAGTCAGTCAAATAGTCATATTGTTCTCTGATTATTTTTAACATGTCATTCTTCAACAGTAAAAACAGTTATTATTCCCAATTAGTCTGAAAAAACATTTATCATGGGCTATTTTTTTCTCTTTTTTTCAAGTCTTGATGTCGATCAAAAATACATTATTTCAAAGAACAAAGATATTCCCTTTACCAAAATTAGGGCTACAGAAAAGGCAGCAAATGTGAATTGCTACGAAGACTGATGATATTTTTTCATTTTGGTGGGATTGGTTGACATTTTGAATAATCCACAAACAGTTTCAGCACTAATTCAAATAATAAAATGTGTGGTGTGACTATAGCTGCATTCCCATATCAAGTTAGATGTCAACTGATTAATCGACAGAAAAATGTATCAACAATTATTATTGTTGAATCATTCAATTCACTTTGAAAAGGAAAAATAATACTTGTATTAAAGTTTAGCTTGCCTGCTTAATGTTACTATTTAAACATGTGTATAATAACCTCTACATGTCTTATAATTCATACAAGTCTTTGTAAATATAATGTCTGAGGATTTGTCTAAACTCCTGGTCAAAACAACTAGATGAAAGACCTCTTTGACATTAGAAACATGTAACAGCCTGAACAACTAGTCACTACATCATACCAAGCAATACAAATTATCAGCAGGCTTCTACAAATACCTAACACGTATATACACAAACAATCAGAGTAGGAAAACACTCAGATATTGTACTTAAGTAAAAGTCGAAATGCCAGAGTGTAGGAATACTCTAACATGTAAAAGTCCGTCCAATCAAAATTAAAGTCTTATTTGGGTGCTGATTATAATTCAAATCGTTGATCCAAATCTACAAAGTAACTAAAGGTATTACATTAATGAAGAGGAGTAAAAGTAAACGATTTACCTCGGAAATGTAGTAGGATAGAAGTACATAGTAGCAAAACATTTAAATACTCAAGCAAAGCACAAGTACCTCAAAATGGTACTTAAATAGAGTACTTGAGTACATCTACTTAAGTTACTTTACACCACAGCAAACAATCTTTACGAAACTGGCAAATTGTTGCTCTCTTAATATCAGTTATAATAACAGCAAACGCATACACATTTGTAACTTAAGCCATGTCTAATTGCAGTACTAAACCGCAGAGGCTTAGCAGCTAACGTTAGCTAAGTTTACTTGCTAGCTAGCATAATAATGTTAGTTAAACATCAGCTCTTACGGTAACGCTAGCTAAGTTAGCGTAGGTTGTATGTATCCCGCGAAGCCTGCCAACGACACTGTTTTTTTTACATTTCAGCCCCAATTCAACAGTGACATGTAACGCCAACAGTCATTACAAACACCGTTAGTAGCTGCCGTTAGTTAGCATCGGCTTGGTAGCAGGATTAGCATAGCTTAACCTAAAAACGTTGGCAACGAAGCTAACTATGGCCAGCGTTAGAAAGGAGGCTAAGCTAATGCTAACTACGCCAAACATTAAAACAAACATACATCAGAGACGATCACATTTTTTCTTTTCACGAAGACCGTGGTGAGATATATAACGGTTACCTTTTAAGACACACTATCCTTTCAACTTATCCAGTGTATGCAGCTGTTTCTTATCACCAAATAACATGCAAATGACTTCCGAGTACAAGCTCTGGTACTTGCCAGAAGCTACCAGGCTGCACGGATGTGACGTTGGCCGACACCGGAAGCGCAGCAAATAGGAAGGAAAAATGGCGAATCTCGTGGAGGCGACAACAAATCAGCAGTTCGAGGATTTCTTAGCCAAAGCTGGAAAATGCCTGACTGTAGTGCACTTCCAGGCAGCATGGGCTCCTCAGTGCGGCCAAATGAACGAAGTGATGGCCGTGCTGGCGAAGGAACACACGCACACCACGTTTGTGAAGCTGGAGGCAGAGGCGGTCCCGGAGGTGTCAGAGAAGTATGAAATCGCTTCTGTGCCCACTTTCCTTTTCTTCAAGGGAGGGGAGAAAGTAGACCGCCTGGACGGGGCCCATGCTCCGGAGCTGACCAAGAAGGTAGAGCGCCTGGCAGTTGCCGGAAATGCTGCTACAGGGGTGGACAGCGGCACCACGGACCTGAACCAACGGCTGAAGAAGCTGATCAACGCGGCGCCCTGCATGCTCTTCATTAAAGGATCCTCGCAGGAGCCCCGCTGCGGATTCAGCCGACAGATAGTGGCCCTGCTGAAGGAGCACAACATCCAGTTCAGCACCTTCGACATCCTTTCCGACGAGGAGGTCCGACAAGAGCTGAAGACCTACTCCAACTGGCCCACCTACCCTCAACTGTATGCGAATGGAGAGTTGGTCGGAGGGCTGGATATAGTGAAGGAGCTGGCTGAGTCTGGAGAGCTGGAGAACACCTGTCCAAAGGCTGTCACCCTGGAGCACCGTCTGAAAACCATCATCAACCAGAGCCCAATCATGGTGTTCATGAAGGGCAACAAGGAGGCTGCGAAATGTGGCTTCAGCAGGCAGACACTGGAGCTTATGAATGACACCGGGGTAGATTATAACACATTTGATATTCTGCAGGATGAAGAGGTGCGTCAGGGGCTCAAGACCTATTCTAACTGGCCAACCTACCCCCAACTCTACGTGAAAGGAGATCTGATCGGTGGTTTGGACATACTGAAGGAGCTGAAGGAGAGTGGAGAGCTGGTGTCAGTGCTGAAGGGGGAATCCTAGATGGATTTGACATGCCATCTGCAAGGGGGGGAACATGCCCAGCATCAACCCTGTGCCACTGATCCTGAGGGCCAGGAAATGAATTAATGAATCAATTTATGAAAATAAATATTAGATTTAACAATCAAATTGTTTCACATATAACCAAATCTGTTGTAGCATTTAGATACGTTTGTGTTCTACTAAAGGCCAACATTGAAAATGCAGTTAATCATTATTGAGTGAAATGTTGAAGGTTAATCTTAATTTTACAAATCCCTATCTGACATAAGGTAAATGCACTGAGAACGGCCTACTTTAGAACATATTATCTGCTGTTTGTTTTTAGGTTACATCTAACCTTCCAGTATTCACAGACATCAGCTCTTGGATTTATATTTAATAAAACATTATTTACCCAGCCTCTGACTTTTCATGCTTTCCTCTCCACCTTCATTTTATTTAAGACAGAAAAACTGTGTCTAACTACATTCAATATCACTCTAGTTTAAACACTTAGAATTAACTCTAGGTGGCACATATTTCATCAATAATATTATGAATAAAAAAACAAGAAAAACCTTTAAGATTTGGTGTGTTTTTGTGCTACTTCTCTTATCTAGATAACATGCTTGAAATGTCACTGTAGAATCAAAGGGCAACCAAACACACGTCATATTCAAAAACAGGAACCCAACAAGGCCTTCAATAATGTGTCATTAATTTTCCTGTTTAACCATAAATGCATCACATCCACACTTAATTAGTATGATGACATTAAATTCAAAGTTTGCAAACTGGTAATCAACAAGTGAACAAACAAGGCACAACACAATCCTTCTAATAGAACAGCTCTAAGTAAAAAATATTTTTCGAATTAATTATGCAAGACCTAGAAGTAATGAACAGATTGCAATGACACATAAATCGTAATACAGTAGACTGATATTCATTAATAAAAACACATGATTAATTTAGATAAAATCATGTCTGTGTAGACAAGCTAGTTGTTTGACACCACCTGGTGGAAGTATTTGTAAAACTGCAGTGAAACATCCTCTCAGATATAAGTTTACATCGAGATAACTTATATAAGAGATGAGCAAGTAGGTTGAATCCAAACATACATTTAATGGGCCAAAATAAGTAATTTTCAGGAGTAAAAAAATGTGTCAACAATTCTGTTTCTCAAAACCTGATAAGGACAGAAAAACAAGGTGATAAAAACCACAGTTGGCTTTGCTTTCGAACAAGTAGTTAATGATTCCTAGTAGATGTATGTCGACAGAGTCAGACTTATTTATTCAGGACATTCTCAAACAAACAAGTTAACAATGTTTTTTCTTGTTGATATTTCGAAAAGGATACATGAGGTTGTAGCATGGTGGTTTTCTTGTCAATACTCAAACACTTTCTATAATTTACAGCTTTTTTAGAAGTGATATAAAAGAAATTGCCTCCTCCTGAATATGACGGTGACTTAGTCTTTGGGGAGAGTTTTAAGGATATTTGAAAACAAGTTTGCTTAGTGAAATAATTATTAATTTGACTATAAATGTGTTTCACCTAAAGCCAGAGGGACAAAGACTGGCCATATTTCATCCACATATTGCTTCTTCTGAAGATCAGGGGTATTACGGCCCTGCATGTTTAATCATTTACCTACACCCACTCTCCTTTTAGACATGTTGGCACAAATAAATTGTGCCCTGAGGAAAAACAGACATTCTGATCGGGTTGATTGTCAAGTATAAACTCTGATTTGCAGTTATGTTGGCTACAGTATTATCATATGTTCTGTGTTTATATGGCTTGTTGTATCAGGCCTTTCTTCTTTGTTCGGTTCCTGAACAGTTGCCTGCCAACACTGTCGACCATCAGCAGGTGAGAAACCAAATATATAGATATTCTGTTTATCAAAGTGTAACAGCTACTCATGTGATTATTATGAAAAAGGTAAAGCATGATGAATGTCAATGCCTTTGTGTATGGATGAGTATCTAAGGAAACTCATTTTTAAGAGAACAATTGTAATTTGGGACACATAGCTAATTTAATGTTAGTCTTCAGATTTTTTGAAATGGTTTACCCACCTTAAAAATCGAATTCAAGGACTTTCCTGGCCCAATTAATAGTTTGTGACATGGATCAGGGTTAATTTTTATTACAAATGCACAAAAGATCACTGAACACATTTTTAAAAAGGCTTGAATGTTTGAACCCTTTCAATGTTGCTGTGTTACTGTTACGGTTCACTCCACAGCAAAACATTTTTTGTTAAAGTTTAGTTATGGAGCACTTTCAATAACCCTTGTTTATAAATGTCTCTTTTCAAAAACCTTTAAGGCCCTCATTTCTTCCTCACTTCAAATTCAGAAACGTTTAAAGATTTCAACAACCCGAGTGAATTATTGAATAATTAAAGCAATGGGATTTTCTGCAGATGCATTACTGAGATAAATTCAGAATGTGGGCCGACAGAGAGTCTTTCCTCCCCCTCTTTTATTTCATACTGTAAGTCGTATCATGTTTTTCCGCATTGTTGGTTTACACCTTTAAATAGGTTACGTTTCTGTCACCCCACACTTTCAACTTCTGTGTCTCCTTCTCTTTCAGTTTCTGGGGAAATGGTACTTTAAAGCAGCAGTCGGTCAGAGAGAGGCTGACATCGAGAGGTTCAAAGCAATGGACAACATGTGGATCACCATGGAGGAGCCGGTCAATGACACACTGCTGGTGACCGGACAGATGCGCATGTGAGGCAGCAAATACACACATAAGCTTATAGTGAATAAAACATGAGATCAAATACTTATTTTTCTAAAACTAGTATGAAATGAAGAAAGAATATTACCATTAAAACTATAAGGAGGTGAAACTGATTTACAACATGTTAAAACAGGACATTAATAGAACAACACATCATAAATAGATACCCGACTTAGGGAAGTGACGCGGTGAAACTGTTACAGATGTGAAAGTGTGTTTCAAAAATGAAAGTACTTTATCTCTTTTTTATCTTATGATGTCATTTTGTGATGAAATATAAATCAGCTACATGCTTAAGGTGTATTTGTTTTTCAAATCTTCTTTTAGAGGAGATGATTGCATAAAACAGACCTGGACCTATCATATACTTCCTGAGAGAGATGATGTTGTACTGGAAGGTAAAAGCCCCATTTGTATTTGCAGATTCAAACTACAGATCAAAACACTCACACACGCACACGCACAGAGAACTGAAGGGATCAACAGGTACAGGCCCTGGAGACAGAAGAGGCCTTGCACAAGGGAATTTCATGCCAATGTTAAAATAAATACAACTTCCTCCCAAAGCACTAAAGGGATTTCGTTTGTTTCTTTTATTCTTAGCAGGGGGGGGAAACCCCTGAGTGTTTCTGTAAAAGCAACTGTAACAAACTTGTCTAATTCTTAAATATTGCTGTTTTCATTGTAGAACAAGTAGTATGGGAAAAATAGATTCAAATCATTTTTTCCATCCTGACTACAACGTTTAACTTGCCTAAGACTATTTACAAAATGTTTCATTGTTATGGTAAACTACATTCTGGCCTTTCATAGAAAAAAAGATAATTCAACATATGTATAACTTACGCACAAAGAGAGACATTGCGTAACTCAGCCCCACAAATTACTACAAGAAGCTTTTTCCCGTTTGTAGTATTTGTTTAGAGCCTCAAGAACAAGTAATAAAACAAGAACCACCTTCAGACTCCATCCCCCAAATTGAAAACCCAAAGAAACGCACCCTGGGGTTTTTAATAGTACGTTTTGAGTTTGGGAAGTTGTGAGCATACTACTGGATAAATGAGTCTTGTAAATAGGTCAAGATGTTTGAAGCATTCATAATCTATATCTATGTTTTCTTTTAAACATGTCCAAGCGTCTTGTACAAAGCCAATGTAGCAATTGTGTTGAGTCACCTCAAACCAGCGAGAGTTTGTTAACGGATTCATACGTTTGCTATTATTAAGCCCTCATTTACTTAAATTCATCCAAACTTTTCTACATTTTTTGTTCACACTGATCACAATTGTTGCCCCGCTGCTGTCTTCTTGTTTTGATGCAGGATTGCCGAGGCAAAGGACCCTCCTCTGGAGTGGCAAGTGGGCCAACTGCCCCGAGTGCATCATATTCCAGGAAGTAAAACCACCTCTAAAGGAGACGGACTCAGAAGACTCGCTCAACAGATACTTGCTCTATAGTGAGTGTTCGGAAAATATCACTCGTCACCGGCTTAGTCTTCATTATCAGGATACATGTATTTATTATCCTTGCAAGAATGGAAGTAGTCATCACATACAGGGCTGCGTGGGTCAAAAAGCCTAGCTAAGACCCACGTCAGAAATGAGCTACTACATGTGCTACTACTATTGGAAGAGCACATTCAGTATTTTCCCAACAGTAAGACTACTCTTTAAGTTATTATAATACCAATTTTAGCCTTCTCCCATACTATTAACAAATACTAAAGTTACAAACCCATGACATTTGCAAAAAACAGCTTGTCCTGCATAATCTGTTTTTTGAACGGTCCTACAAAGATAAGATAAGCCTTGTTGATCACCAGAGGGCAAATTCAGAATTGAGTATTATATATATTAGTATATATGTTCAGAGTATTATTTTGGAAAATAGTGTGAATATTTCTACATTTGCTGCTAGGTGAGTGATCTTAGGTAGACTGTCAGCCCACTGCATCAAAACATTTGCAGTGTGTTGACAACTACTGAATTTCCACACGGGGATTAATAAAATTCCATCTTATCTTATCTTGTCTTTGCTTTCTACCCCAGCACGGCAGAGTGACGTCAACCATGAGGTGGTGAAAGTGTTTCTAAGTAACCTGGCTTGTCACAATGCGTCTGCAAGTGTCAGACTACTTCAAGAAAAAGGTTTGTCGTTTAGATAAATAAGTCAAATTAAAGAGGATGCTTTTGAATCTAAACATATTATTTGAATCTAACAAGAATGTCTCCATTTACAGAGTTTTGCACCTAAATATTAACAATGAGGTAGGCATGAATATTAAATCTTACTCCCGCTGTCCTTTCTATGAATTTTCTTCACTTAACATGGGCTGTGCTTGTTGATCGAATTAACTGTCTCTTGGTTCTACACAGTGTCTTACAGGAGCCATGGACATCTTAAAGGACAATGCAAATATTTTATCTTTTTACTGTATAACGGTGAAACAAATAAAGGAAAATAAAAAACGTTGCTTGAGGAAATGTTATATTGAATTTACTTTATACAATAGGAAGAATGACTACCAATATTAGATCTATAACGAGTAGTGAAATTAATCAATCAGTCCGAAAGAAAATGAATTACCATCCATTTTCATAATTGGTTAGAAGTATTATGTTATGCAAAAATGTCATAAAATTGCAGTTTTAGTCTCTTATATACTACGGAGCCCCTAGTCTAAAGGTTCATGGAGGGAACAAAAATGAATCTCGTGAGCACGATATACTTTCTCGTGCGCACAAGATACTTTCTTATGGTTAGACACATCGAACTGCCCGATTATTACGCCATATTATTAGTTTTATGAATAAGATATCCGGTCGCGAGGGCGTGTGTGTGTGTAATGTATATGTGTGTGTGTGTGTGTGTGTGTGTGTGTGTGTGTGTGTGTGTGTGTGTGTGTGTGTGTGTGTGTGTGTGGGCATTCGTTTTCGGAAGATATTAAATAATATATGCACTGCCATATCCCCACATAAACATAACAGTCTGCAATGAAACGGTTGTCCCCTGGTTGCTCCACTTCCTACTTGGCACACCGGTAACTTTCTCGTGCGAACAAGAAATTATCTCGTTCGCACGAGAAAGTGTCTCGTGCGAACGAGAAAATATCTCGTTCGCACGAGATACATTGCTTGAGGAAATGTTGTATTTAATTTACTTTATACAATAGGAAGAATGACTACCAATATTACATCTATAACGAGTAGTGAAATTAATCAATCAGCGCGAGAAAGTATCTCGTGCGAATGAGAAAATATCTTGTGCGCACGAGATATATATATATTTTTTTTCTTTCCATGAACCTTCAGGGGCTCCGTACTTATATATATCAAAGGTCCTGCTTTTATGTGTTTTATCGGTTTTATCATAGACATTACATATTAAATTAAATACCTTTTAAATTGATAGTTTTAGACATTAAAGATCTAACCTTGGAATGTAAAAAACTGAGATGGATATTGTCCATTGTTTTTTGGAAAACAATTAACAAATTATTTATTTATTAAGAAAATTAGCAGCAGAATAGTCAATAAATGAAAAATAATCATTAATTGCAGCCATAAAAAGCATTTTACAAACATCAAATTATATCTTAATTTAGTTGTGTTTGCTTTATTTACACAGAAGTGAAGCCACCCATGGTGTTGTTTTTATCGTCATACACTTATTATTCTTAACACTTTCGGTCCAAACAACCAGAGATGATATAGCTCGAGTCGAAAAAAACCCAAAACACCTTTTGTGGGTTTGTATCCACCCACAACCACCCTGCCAAAAAACCCGGGGAATTACCATGATGCAGCTGAACAGAAAAACCTGTTCACAAAACTTGAATGAAGCTAGCACGACTCTCTTCTGTTTTTACACTAATTGCACACTCAGATTTATATAAATATATTTACATATTTTTCTGACAAATGCCAAGAAAAATATGGTTTATAAGGACTGTATTATATGATATAATATAACATTATTGGTCATATTTTGTTACATTATTGTTTTGTTATATTGGGAATGCATCTCTCTTACGGGAAGCGATGAGCATATCTCAGAACAAACAGAAGGATGCTATCAGCAGAAATATGTTTGTTTTATGCTCCTTAGGACAGCAACTGTTCCTCAAGGTGATTACGAAATGTCTTGTCTTTGGGAAAGGGGGAACCAACCCAACTCTGCAACTGTTGTATACAGGAGTACATGTGTTGTGTTAACAAAGCACAGTCCCTTAGTAGCAGAAACATTTGCGAGAAAATATATATTGATATCCCATCATCGACTTTCTCGGGCTAGTTTGTCTTTAATTGTCTTTGCTTGGTTAACACGTTAGACCAGTTTGCCGTCTTGTTCTTTGTCACAACTCACTGTTTTGGTTTGTCACCCAATTGCTCAAGCACAGTTAAAATACCAATGGAAACACTCCTTTACATGACAGTACGTGCCCATCACAACGACTTAAGGGGAAAGCACCGACGGTATTAATAGCAAAATGGAATTGAAGTATCAAAAGTAAAATACTCCTAAAAAAGGAAAACATGAGCACTCTGTAATTATAGAAGACATTATTAAATGCTTAATACAAATGCATCAGTGTCTACGCAGTATTTCACTGCAGCAACTAGTCATGGTGAAGCTTATTTGGACTACACTTAATATGAAAAGACGTATCTTTTTAAAGTTGAACTGCGGGACACAAGATGTTGAAGTTTCCACATCACACTTGAATAAGTTACAAATTGGGCCAGGATTGGCTTCATGCTTATACCAACATATTGTAAAGTCAGTTTCAAGGTGAGCAGGATGAAACCTTCCTTCTTCAGCAGATGAATATGAAAACAGCCTTCTGGTGTCAAAATATGTATGAATATGAATATTGAAGGTCAAACCTCCAAATGAAGTAACAGTAAACAAAGCTCATCATTCAGCAGAGGTGACCTGATCACAAACAGTTGCAGACAAATAGAGGAAGTCTCATTTCCCTTACGGGTATCACAGCAATGAATGACATGATTTACTTAGTAGATCATTATTGATACCATTTCATTTGTGCCAAGATGAGTGCCTTGGATTTCTACCACAGTATTACGACGTCTGACAATTCACCATAGAACTGAATGTAGATCAAAACTGATTCAAGATTATTTTCCTTGCTTTTCCAATGCTGATGAAATTAGACATTTTAAAGTTGGGGCTTGATGTTCTTTTCATGGTTTCATATTAAAGCACGTGCTTGTATCAGCAATGTCTCAATGTATGGAACAACACAAATCAGTGGGACTGAAATGAGTGAAAAAATGTTCTTGTTAGGGAGAGATACTTGACATAATGACTCACCACCTCAACTAAGGAACAACTTGGGTTTCTATATGTTGAGTCTCGAGGCAAACAGTTCTTTATTTCTGACCACATTGACCTTACATATTCATTTTGTGTCAGATCTTTGTTTGACCTCAATTCCTACATTGACATATCCCAGTATCCTTTCGTGGGCATGCGCAAGAAGAACAACTAATACCAGTGTTTTCATCAAACACTTTAGCATAACAGGCAAGATGTCCAGGAGGCTTGTTGTTTTGAGAAGGGACAGCACCCTTCATCTAGCCCACCTGTCTGTTAGGCTGTTTGTGTAGGTGTGCATGTGTTGGTTTATTTGTGGGAACTTGACACAGATATAATTGGTGACATTTACATAATCTTAGAGAACATTGACTGGTTGGTTGGGGATGTCCCATGCATGGAGAATGAAACCAAAAACTGTGAAAAGAAAGTGACATGGAAAATTGACCCTCTGAATCTGGCTCATAATGTTTTAAAAACCCAACCACAACTTTCACTATTGATTTCATAACAAGATTTCTCCTCCTGATATCTCCATGTGAAATACTGTAAGAGTGTTCATTCTGAGTTTAATAAAAAAATATAGTTCCAATGTTTTCTAAAAAAATAGTCAGATTTCCGCTTGCACTTTTAATATCCCTATGATTGTTGTTATGGCTTATGGCCATTCATATTGCTGCCCAATGTTCTGTTTGCGAAGAAAATAAACCGCAGTAATGAATAACATATGTGAACTATTTCTTTTCTTTTGGGGAATACCATAGCTGTTTTAAAAAAGGCAGATCATCATGGTAGCATTGTTGGTTTGGACATGAAAAAGTGGTATCAAGCCATCCCTACTCAACTTAACTTGTTACTGCATTTCCTCATCACACATCACAGCCAAACTCAGATCAATGCAGTGTGAAGAAAAAGCCCCTCTCATAGTTGTTTGGGTGACAAAGTGTGACAGTGACCTATAAACGTGGGGAATCAAAAACCACCCACACCTACAATAATGTGTAGGTTAGGGGCTGCACTACACACTTGGAATTTCATAGAAATACAACACATTTGATTCAACATGTAACTGTTTGACAATTTGTTTTCTTTTCCCTTTTACTCTTATTCTTATTTTTGGAGAATTTAAGGCAGCATTTCTTTCCCATTAATCCCATCAAAGTGTCACACGTATTATTCAGTGCTTCTCAGTTTTTCCCTGCATGCAGTTCACCTTGCCAACCCAGGGTGGAGCCACCTACACCGCAGCCTCCACTCAGTCCAACCACAACTCTCTCTATTGAGGGAAAGAAAAACTCCATCTCATGTTCACAACATGTCCCATGTAAAAGGGAAAACCCGGGCAGCCTTTGACTTGACTTTGAGCATGACACATGTCTCGGAGAGGAGCAGATGAAGTTGGACTCTGAGAGCTCAACACACACTAGGTGAGTCAAGATGTAATGAGTGCATTTCATTCCTCTATTAAAGCGGTGTCAAAGTATGGTTTTAGATTCCAGAGATATCTTTGAGTATAATGGTCTTTATTAGTTTGTATTCAGTTGTATGAAGATAATTATTATTTATTTATTCTTTCTTTTATTATTAAATTGAGCCATTGTCTCAGTATCTCTGCTTTATTTTCACCATGGTCAAATATGGAAATAATGACACATTTTGGTCCAATGTCCTCAAAAGAGTCAAATGTGCTTAATTTGCACAATGGGTCAAAGGTCAACATCTGAATCAAAGATATTTATCAACAGCCATCACATTATTTGGATTTATTAAATGAATAATTAACCTAGTAGTTCTTAACCTTGGGACACACTCTTTAGATGAATCCAGATACTACTGTCCTGTATGATAATATCCCTTTCAAGAGTGTTTTCACCCACTGCAGAACACACAGGCATAGGCAAAATGGTTTGTTATAAGTCTATTTGTCAGCTTACAGTAGATACATTGAGTCATTATTTTACAACTTATCCTTTCACTGTGTAATGCATACAGCTCAGATTACATCATATACAGTGGAATGTATAGCAGAGCAATGTGCTTGGACCAGTATGCTAAGCAGCTATAAAAGTCTGGAGTTGGATTGACATCCACTTGATAACCAGAGGTATTTCAGCAGCCTCAGATAACAGCTTAGTGTGTTTCAGTCACGGTCATTACAAATAAATAACCAAAACACCAACATGCATGACCAAAAAAAAAACACTACGCTGAGGTTAGGTCCTTTGAGCTGATGGTACATGTACCCACGAAGTGTGAAATACAGCTCAGCTGAAACATGTGGGAGGTTAGAGAAAGTACTTATTTTTCTATAACCATTACAACGTTTGACAAGTATTCTACTGAGTTAGCATTATTCCGCTCAGAAAAAGTTATTTCAGTCAGTCTTCATTTTCTGTTAAAGCTGCTCAGCAATGGAACTCAATCCCATCTACAATCAGTTCATTTCAATCAAAACACAAAATATGGTTAGTGAGGAATCAGCTCTGCCAACACTGACACAATCATCTGCTCCTTAAAACCCACTGTCTGTGTTTTAACATGTTCTTTTGTTTTGTTTTATTTGTTTTGTTTTATTCTTCAGTCTTTTACATTGTTTTATTTAAGTATTCCAGTAATGCGTGTTGCATGTTTTACATTTATTGTATTTACTTGTTTAAAATGAAATGTGTTTTAGGTTGAGTTTTAAAATCTGTCCAGGGACTACAGATGAAAAATAGTCTCTTGGCTAACTCTGGCACATTTACAGAAATGTTAATTAATGTGCACTGTCCCTGTTAAATAAATGAATAAATGAATAAATAAAATAGTCATGTTAATACTCATACGCAACTATGTGATTTATAGGGAACAAAAGGTTTTGATCCATTTGTTCAGCAAAATATACTTTAAGTATTGCCATAAAAGTACCCGTTATAGTGTGAAATTGCCTTTGTGATTCATTGATTATCATGTATCTCATTGTTAGATGGTAACACTGATGCATTGCTAATAGTGGGACTGCTAACAACTCACACACATCTTGAATGTGACAAGTGCTCAATGCTTCTTTGTAAGGGTTCACAAGCTGGTTTAATCTTTAACAATTCATGTATTAATAAATTCATATGTTTTCTTCATATTAAACCGTAATCCTGAAAAACAACTGGCAACTATAGCTGTCAATTGAAATTAGTCATTCATTGATCACTTCATTCTGAAATGTAGAAGTGCAGAATTATAAAGTAGCTTAAAATACAAATACTGACACTTGAGTTGAATACAAGTACCTAATAATAATAATAATAATAATAATAATAACAATAATAACTTGAATTTATATAGCGCCTTTCATAACCTCAAGGTTGTACATAAGTTACATTCTTAACATGAAAAGTTGTCATAAAACTTCAAGGAATGTCAGAAATGAAGATGGTGAATAAAATGTAATCACCAATACCACGTGTGTGTGTGTGTGTGTGTGTGTGTGTGTGTGTGTGTGTGTGTGTGTGTGTGTGTGTGTGTGTGTGTGTGTGTGTTTGACAGAATGGATTCGAGGTCTTCTCATATGTACCTGCAGGTGTGGTGTGGCGTCCTCACTGTGGCCATGGTGGTTATGGCTGCACTTCTCATTTCAATCCACCCAAAGTTAACTGAGGTGAGCACATCTGTCACAGGAGAAGATACAATGTAATTTATATTCGCTGCTCATGGGTATGATTTAGTTGTCATTTGTAACCTATTTAGCGTCTTAATCTACTATGCTAGACTGCATAGTTTGCTTCTTATAGATTATATGTCATGTGATTGTTTTTGTAGTTGCATACCATCACATTGAAGCCATGTCTTCAGTGTGCTTGTGAAATTCCACTCATGATGTCACATAAAAACCACAAGTTATGTGTAAATGGTATTATAACTTTATCAAATATTTAAAAGATGCCTTTCAATTTGTTTATGTAATTACATAGCAAATCCTGGTTTATCTCTGTCTGTATAAAATCTTTGTTTTTACAAGTTAGGTGAGGTAATTCCAGATTACCAGTATGTGCCTCTAGATGGCAGTAACAAGATCTATAAGCAGTTAAAGAGATATATTTGAAATACTGGTAGGTGTCTCAGTGTAGTACATGTCTACTTAAGATGTGAAACATACAACACAACACATGTTCAGTTTAATGTGAATATAGTAAAATATTTTCGAGGAAAATTAAAAGATGACATGTTCCTTAATTGGTTTATTGGATTCTTTAAAGTTAGAAAACACTCAATACACCCATTGGATCATCAGCAAAATGCACATTTCCCACCAAGTTTATAGAAATGCAAATAGAAATAGATTATTTGAAAACATATGGTTCTCACTTAACCTTTATTCTCTATTACCAAAGGGGCAACATGGATGATGATGATGATGATGATGATGATGATGATGATGATGATGATGATGATGTTTTTTATTTCTTAGGAAGAAGTCTCTCCACTGAAACCAGATAATGTCAGTCCAACAGGTCCAACAGGTAGGTGCCAAAATCTCACCGTTCACTTTAAAAATACCTTTTGAACTAACCTCAGATTATTGCGGAATTTGAGATCTTATCATTATGTTAATACAAAAATAAAAACACGCTAAATGTGAAGCTGGATTTAACAGATCACTTTTATTTTTTTGGCAGTCAACAGTATTGTGGCTCCACCCGGGTCGATCGGTAAGTTTTCACAAAGAATATTTCAAACCTTTGAGAAGAAGTTACAACAAACTGATAGATATTATTGCTATAACTCAAAACAATGAAATGTACTGTGAACATTTCCACAGTTATTGCATTAGGAAATAACATGTAAATGATGTTGTTTTTCAGGATCAACTCCCTCGTACATCCAGCTAATCAAGTGTGAGTTCACTTCCTCTTGTGGTTTATTCAGATTTATTTTCATCCCTTCTTCTTGTGTGGTATATTAATGAGTTTTGATGATTTTCATGTATATATATTTTTAAACTGAAGATAGGGTGAGTCTAAGCAACTACTTTACTCCTGTTTGTGGTCTTATTCTGTATTAGCTTGCTCACAAATCACACATTTCTTTGGTGACAAACGTATTCCAAAATCCTTATTCCTCCCTTTTTGCATTTCTCTGTTTCGTTTTTGGTTTCTGTCAAAAAAGATGTCAAGTAAAGAAAAAAAGGGAAGTTGGTCTGATATATTTCCAATGACAAAAATCACCTTTCTATAACATCAATAGTCCGTGTCAGGTTTTTTTATCAGTGCCAAAAACTTTGAAGAGCGTGAACTTCCCCAATTGTACACAAACGTTCTATGGTCACACAGAAAGCTGCGTTATAAAAATAGAGAGAGAGTAATCGCAGTTTATCGCCTGAATAGTTCTCCACTGCCGACAATTCTAAATGTATTTTTAGATCAAGGCCTGCCTCTCCCTTTTTGGTGAACCCTCTTGCTGTCACTGTTCTTCTACTACATAGCAAAAAAGCTGCCACACTTGACGCCTACAGATACCTATTCAACAAGTTCAGACACGCTCTCTGAAAGACGCTGCAAGTCATTATGAAATGTGTAGGAAGACTTTAAAGGAAGCAGAGGATGACACAGCAGATTGAAGAGAAGTTAATGCACCAGAGTAAATAATAACAATGTAGCTCCTGATTTGGATCCTTTAACTGATATTTGTAAGTAAGGAATTTGGATTAAGGCCCGTCAAATCTCATCATGAAAGGGGCCCTCTTGCTTTTTGGGGGTTGTCCCTTTCCTGTTGTGTGTTGTTTTGGTCTTTGTGTAGGTACATGTTCTCCAAATGCTAAAATCCCAAAGGTCACGCTAAAGGGAGCAGACTGAGCTCTGGTTTCAGACAGAGGGTGAAAAGAGGTTCTGCTTTACAGGCAGTATGAGAAAAATGAAGACCTTTTTGAACATTAAATCATGTAGCATGTCACATTAGAGGCACAAAAATCAGGGCCCCTGTAAGATTAAAAAGCCCTAATAAAGAAATATTTCTCAATCGTCTTCTTGTGATTGGGTTTTACGTGAATAAAAAACGTTTTGCCAGAGTTACAACAGTATTTGTATTTCTGTGGTCTTGGTTTTTCTCTCTTGTTTAAAGTGTTTGGGACTCAGCTGGAAATAGGATGTAACCTCTGTCGGGAATTGTATGGACATTAAAAGTTATTTGACTACCTTTTCGACTTCTACAACTTAACAGTAAAGTATGAAGTGTAGATCTCCATTCTTCTGCATGCACACCGTCTGAGACAGACATTACAGCCCTGTCATGTTTCCAGTCTCATGCATTGTGTTCCTCCCACCACACTATCTTTTTCCTCTGTGAAGTGGGTTCTTAAAACCTCAAAAAACGGAGGCGGAGCTCTAATGTGGGCTCTGCTAACCTGCAGTATAATTACAGCCAAACATCAGACAGTTTGTCAGGGGATGCTTTGTCTGACAAAATTGAAGGAAATTAGCCATTATAGTAAGATCAACATTGTTTAACAGATGTCTTTATTGAAGTTGAGATGAAACGTTGAGGTGACAGTTTCAAAGGGCTTTAGTTTATAAAAGATATACAATCTGAGCCCAAAAGGTCTCAAGAATAAAGTTTTCTAAGTGAGGTGAAAATGTTTGTATAGCTAAGCAACTCAAGAAATGTGAATCAAATCTCTTTCAGTTCTTCATAATGACTCTTGGCAAGAAGAACACCCCAGCTGTTGCTCCCGCTCTCTCTTCCTGAGTAACGAATCCATCCACTTCAAGGAGAGGAGTGCCTACTTCATCTACGCTCAGGTCCACTTCAGCAAGCACCGTGGACAGCGATCTGTGACTTTGACAAGAAATCCCACGAATGGTAGAAGTGAACGTATACTGATTCAGGGGACATTTCCGGAAACGACAGTCGGCTCCGTGTGGATCAGTAGGATTGAAAACCTCAGTGAGGGAGACAGTGTCAGATTAGATATCACAGCAGAATTTGATAAAGACAGCCAGTGTACCTTCTGGGGAGCCTTTCAGCTTCATTAGAACTGCTGGTCTCAGGATGTGTTACTGTACAAGAGAGAGTCATTTGGGGTTGGACTGGTATGTTTTAAGTAGGCCTTTATGTACATTTACCCAGAGAAGCTGTTAATCACCTGCATTTTCCTCCAATATTTTATGATATAAACTCAATTTAAGGCCAACAAGTGATATTTAACTATTACTGAATCAAATATATTCAGTCATGCAACACTAAAAAGCTCAAATCTGCATCAGGCGGACTGGGTAAGCTTTACCACACATTTAACCAACCAATTAAAAAAAGAAAACGTAAAGATAAAAGTTCAAATGTATAGCCATTTGACCTTTGGACAAACATTTCATTATGCCAGTCTAACTTTAAAATGTCTCTACTTTCAAGTATGCCAGGTGGTTCTCACTTTTGAAGTTGTGTGGCGTTTGGTGGTCATTTCTAAGCTATTAGGTTTTACGTATTTTAAATGTAATATAAACTGTGACTGCCATGAGCATGAATGTTTTTTTCTGCTATCTGCTTGTGTAATTTATGAAGTGTATCATAATTCTTTGTTTTGATTTCAACGAGGAGAAGAAGGGTAATAAAGTTTGTATTATTTTAACCTTTGAGTCAATTTACCAGCTTTTTATTTGCACAGTCCACCACATGGTGGTGCCATGTTATATGTATCATGTATTTCCATCACTCGCAGCCATTATATTATAGATCATTTTAAAACTTAACACAATCTAAGACATACCATGGATGCCTGAGAAACATCAGGAGCATTGTAAAAAAAACCTGCCATCTAAAAAAGGGGTGTAACTCATCTTATTGCCATGAGGCTAACAGTACACAAATACAGGACAATGTATAACTTTGATTAAGCATTGCATTCAGCAGACAGGAGCAACAGGTGCAGAACAGGAAGCCACATATTTGGTGCAACATTAGTCACACTGTTTCCCCAACATCCACAGACGTATTTCAACTCAAATGCCCTCAAATCAGACCCTTTGGATGCTCTCTTTTTCTAAGTGTTGTACTTTTTATTTGACTCAGTTTTAAATGCATATTATGTAAATGTGTGATAATGTCAATGTCTGTTTTGCTGTCTAAACTTAGTGAGGCTTTTCTTAAGCAGAGTGGAACAACTTTTTAAATAAACAGTGACCTTATGCACTCTACAATGAAACACAATAGTGTACATTATTATAACGTGTCTGAAATCCCAATCTACTGTCTAATATTGATTAAACTTTAAAGTATGCAAATGAGGGAGCAATGGAGCGTTTTCCGACACAGCCATGCTGATATTTGGCACTTCCAAAGTGTCCTTGAGCAAGGCAAGGCACTTGACCCTCACCCTGCTCCCCGGCACTGGGTAGCTGCCCACTGCTCCTTATACTAGTATGGCTTTAATGCAGTGTTATACTGAGTCTAAATGTCACTGTGTGAGCTGGGTTTGTGTGACAATTAAAAGTAGATTTGATTTTAAACCCCGATTTACTAGGCATTTACTCTGTCAACAATCTTAGTTTAGCGTGTTAGCATTTTAATATGTATAGCTCCTCGAAGTACAATCTGTGGCTGTTTGCATTACGTTTTCATGTGTTTAGATTAGACAGCTTTAGTGACTTCTTTTTAGATATACTGTACAATTCATACTAACCCTAAACCTAATCCCTATCCATACCATAATTAGGTGATTTTAAATGTGAGTTTTGATTAACTTGATTAGTGTCCATTAATGGGTTGAGAAATGTTCCTACTTCTCAAGATAAATAAACTATTTGTTAGTGAAGCCCTGACAGGGACGATTTTTTTGCAGGATTTTACCAATGTTTTGCAGATAATAATTATGCATTTTTATTTAATTGAGGTTTTAAATGTTTGTGTCGTTGAATTAAAAGCACATCACCTAAGGTATATATCAATCTTGTCTTGTTATTATACTCTGAGGTGAGAGACACCATGTTTCTACCAAATAAAGTCCCCTTTGAACAGCTTGTATGAAATGAACAGATTAAAATATATATATATAATGGAATTGAACATGTACAGTCAAGTACTTTAGTAACCAACATGCGATGCAGTTTAGAATTTGGGAAAGGAGGCGAGGGTTATGGAGGATGGAGTTTGGGATGGAGTAAGGGGGAAGGAAGGAGGTGAGACAGTTTGTCAGGGGATGCTTTGTCTGACAAAATTGAAGGAAATTAGCCATTATAGTAAGATCAACATTGTTTAACAGATGTCTTTATTGAAGTTGAGATGAAACGTTGAGGTGACGT